>NW_027725518.1:0-316 GCF_054177405.1 Leptonychotes weddellii | reverse complement strand
TTCATACCAGGAATCCTAGCAATTCCCTTGCAAATAGAGTCAAATCATGGAAATGGACCAAGAGTTCTTTCTACTAGGTACAGCATTGGCATCTGCCAGCAGACTCTATTCTCCTGATTGGGGACCTCAATATTCAAAATGGAATTACATATTAGTGAAATCCATCAGCAAGATCTACTTTGCAGCAGTGTGAAGAGAGAAAAGCAAACATAATCCTAGTAAAACAAATTATGAAGAGTTACAAAACCCACACTGTATTGAATAGTTCAAAGAACAGAAAATTTCTTGTCTCTGTGTTTACTGAAAAGGGACATGA
>NW_027725517.1:0-316 GCF_054177405.1 Leptonychotes weddellii | reverse complement strand
GTTGACTTTCTCCAAAGTGAGAGATCCCAGAGAGAGGGAGTGAGACAAGCAGGAAAACACAGGGGCTTTTCTGACTCAGAGCGACAGGCAGAATTCTGTGATGTGGCCCCCCAGATTCTGCCCCCCTGGTGCACAGGCTCTGTGTAATACCCTGCTTTGGGGTGTAAGCAGGACTTACAACAATGATGGGATCTCACCCCTTTCACTCTGTCACATTATGTGGCAGAAGGGATATTCCAATTAAGACCCCTAACAAGCTGACTTTGAGTTAATGACAAAGCAAATTATCCTGGGTTGGTCTGATCTAATGAGGTGG
>NW_027725516.1:0-316 GCF_054177405.1 Leptonychotes weddellii | reverse complement strand
TAGAGTGGAGGGGAAACAGTGATGTGCCGATGTGGGACAAAACAAAGATGCTACCTTGGAACACTGCCTTCTGATATGTCAGTATCAATGAAGTTTAGTTTCCTCTTTCAACTTAAATTTAAAAAAAAATTTCTAAGCAAGAGAGACAGCAGTTTAAAGTGTGCTATTAAGGTTCTCATTGTTGTTTCTAGAAAAAAAAAGTCCAACCTTCGTGAATCAGAGTCATGCCTGTCTGGCTATGAAATAGAGACTTCTTTTGTACATAATGGAGACTTTGGGCAAATTAGAAAAAAGTGCCTTATGTAAAAGACCTCTT
>NW_027725515.1:0-316 GCF_054177405.1 Leptonychotes weddellii | reverse complement strand
TTTCGTTGTTCTGTTCTGCTCCTCTTTTGGTCTGTATTTCATTGATTTCTGCTTTGATCTTTATTATTTCTCTTCTGCTGGGTTTAGGCTTTATTTGCTGTTCTTTCTCCAGCTCCCTTAGATGTAGGGTTAGGCTGTATATTTGAGACCTTTCTTGTTACTTGAGAAAGGCTTGTATTGCTATATACTTTCCTCTTAGGATTGCCTTTGCTGCATCCCAAAGATTTTGAACAGTTTTCATTTTCATTTGTTTCCATGAATTTTTTAAATTCTTCTTTAATTTCCTGGTTGACCCATTCATTCTTTAGTAGGATGC
>NW_027725514.1:0-316 GCF_054177405.1 Leptonychotes weddellii | reverse complement strand
TCACAGGGTGCTCCGCAAACTCAGCTCTAAGGAAATCTCCCTCGGGCACCTCCTCCCAGACAGACTGCCGGGGCCCCCGTAGGCCCCAGCAATGCCAACTCTTACAGCTAGCACTGGGGGAACCTTTCCCAAAGGAAATGCCATCCAATCTGAGACCTGGAAGGTGGGCAGTCCTGAGCTGAGAGCCCTGGGGGCCACCGGGAGGCTCTGTCAGAGGGAGAAGAGAGCATGGCTGGTGGCTGGAGGAACAGAAAGGAGTGAGTGGGTAGTGCAAGAAGGAGCAGGCGAAGTCAAGCTAGAAGGGCCGCAGGGCTGT
>NW_027725513.1:0-316 GCF_054177405.1 Leptonychotes weddellii | reverse complement strand
CATAAAGAAGGATGGCAAGCAGCTGACGTGTCCAAGGGGCTCCAGCTTAAGAACATTAGAGAGGTAGATTTTATCAGCTCCACGAACGGAGGAGTGAAGAGCAGTCACAGAACAAAGTAGCAGCTCCCAGTCCCTCCTCTGTTTTGTCTTCTTCAGAAGTTGACACGATTCCGTTCACCTCATTCTCAGAAGGCTCACCGAACCTCACGGCCACTGCTCCGAAGCTTGGTTGGAATACACACGGACAGTTGGTCACGGGGGGCGAATTCCCGAGAAGCCATAGGAGAAGCCACGTCTGAGGAGCTGGGGGGGATGT
>NW_027725512.1:0-316 GCF_054177405.1 Leptonychotes weddellii | reverse complement strand
TCTGCTGGTTCTCGGTGGCTTCCGTGGGCAAGGGTCCCGTCTACAGTCGCATTTGCTTGTCTGCCCCTGTCATTTCCTCTAGTCTGGAACTTCCTTCACAACCTTGATGGGCCCGGAGAGGCCAGTTGTCAGACAGCTGGGACGTGTTTGTGCCCTCCCAGTGCACTCAGTAGCAGGTGCAAGGTGGTTGGATGCTGACATCGGTCCCGTGACTTGGGGGAAACCAGCTGGTTTTGCTCCTGTAGTAATCAGCTGTGTCTGTGGAGTTGCTTCGAGATGATGGAAACACCCCGTTCCTCATCCCCCTGTGCCCGTC
>NW_027725511.1:0-316 GCF_054177405.1 Leptonychotes weddellii | reverse complement strand
CTATTAAATGACATTTCAAAATTTCTTTCTAGTCTCATGAATAATATGCAGTTTTGAACACATAAACCATCTGAAAATAACAGGCACTCTCCTTGGTGCTGAAATAAATTTCTTTCTTTTTTTTTTTTTTTAAAGATTTTATTTATTTATTTGACAGAGAGAGACACAGTGAAAGAGGGAACACAAGCAGGGGGAGTGGGAGAGGGAGAAGCAGGCTTGCCGCCGAGCAGAGAGACCGATGCGGGGCTCGATCCCAGTACGCTGGGATCATGACCTGAGCCGAAGGCAGATGCTTAACGACTGAGCCACCCAGGCG
>NW_027725510.1:0-316 GCF_054177405.1 Leptonychotes weddellii | reverse complement strand
GAGCCCCGCATCGGGCTCCCCGCTCCGTGGGAAGTCTGCTTCTCCCTCTCCCACTCCCCCTGCTTGTGTTCCTGCTCTCACTATCTCTCACTCTCTGTCAAATAAATAAAATCTTTAAAAAAAAATGTAATTTTTTTTTTATTAAAGAAAGTTACTATAGCTAATTCTAGAAGTAGAGACGTGAATAGGAAAACGTGAAAAGGGCCTGTAATGTCCCAGTCCAGAGATACTGGACTATATTTTTCCATGATTTCTCTTTGTACCTCTAAATATATTAACAAAATGTGATTAAAATATACATATTATTTCATGACAT
>NW_027725509.1:0-5157 GCF_054177405.1 Leptonychotes weddellii | reverse complement strand
CTTCCTTCCTTCCTTCCTTCCTTCCTTCCTTCCTTCTTTCCTTCCTCCTTCCTCGGCTTTATTGAACTAGAATTCACATGCCATACAATTCACCTATTTTGAAGAGTGTGATTCAGTGATTTTCAATATATTCACAGAATTGTGCCACAATTGGTACAATCAATTTTAGAACATTTTAGAATTTTTAGAACATTTAGAATATCGCTAAAACCCATGCACATTAGCAGTCAATTCACAGTTAAGTTCATTTGATTCATTATGCATTTGAAACCAAAAAGAAACCCTGTACCCATTAGTAGTCACCCCCTGTTTCCCCAGCCCCCCGCTCCCTCTGAGCCTCTGGCAGTCACTAATCTACTTTCCATCTCTGTGGATTTGCTTATTCTGGTCATTTCATAAAAATGGAATCCTACCTACTCTGGCCTTTTGTGACTGTTTCTTTCACTTAGCAGAATGTTGTGAAGGCTCACCTGTGCAGGAACATATATCAGTGCTCCGTTCCTTTGTTGCCATGTAACATGCTGTATGGAAATGTCATATTTTATTTATCTCTCAATGCCTTGATGGATGCTAGCCCTGATTCTTAATGATGGCTGTTACCTCCTCCAGGAGGCCTTTCCTGGCTTACTTTCTCTGTTTGCCACTCAAATATCACACTGTGTGGGCAGGGACATACCTTTCATTTCTCCATTCTTGCAACTTGGCTACTGGCCGAGCATGGGGTTGCCCCCCCGCCCCCCGGCCACCTTAGCTGGCCCTTCTTGGTGAGTTTTTCCCATTTACATACCGTCTATGTTATTGCTTATGGTGAAAGACTTATAAAGTAAAGGTTCAGGCAAGAATATTTAGTAAACACCCATGTTGCTTCTAATCCAGATTGCTAAGGTAGTGTTGGGTTTCCTTCAAGTCCCTTCCTTGCTCTTTAAAAAAAAAAGAAATTTAATAATTTTAATAATTTATATTCCTTTTGAAGATCAATCTTAGTCATGTGCCTTTCTCTCCCTTTCCTCTTGACCATCCATAGGAAACGCTATCCTTCTAGTCCATTTTGTCTATCAATATGAATGCATATGTGTAGTCATGAAAAGCATTATTAGTAGTATTTGGGGTATATTTTAAGTTTCCCATAAATGATGCCACAAAATATATATAATGGCTCTGCAATATTCTTTTCATTCAGCTATATGTCTTGACTATCTATCCATGTTGATACATAGACCTAGTTCATGCCTTCTAGCTGCCACATAAATTCCACCTGCACTATTTATATAATATTTTTTTTAAACTAACTTCTTATGTAAATTAATTTAAGAAGGAAACTTTGTCAGCCCTATAAATGAGAAATAATTATTACTTGCCTTAAATAATGATGCAAGGAAATAAAGAAATGCATGGTTATTAAAATTAAAGTACAAAGCATAAAAAATTGACCAGAAAGATATTGTTCCCATGGTGACTGAGAGGAGAAAGGAGGAGGAGGGAATATGGCGCAGGAATGTGATCTAAAGGGACATAAACGTATCTGAAATATTGTCTTTACTTATTTAAATGGAAGGCTGATATTTATTGCCTTAAATATTGATATAAGGAAATCTAAAAACTACATAGCTGTTAAAACTCAGACAGTACTCTGCAGTGTAACTCCTACTGTCCATTTGTGCAGCACGGTTGTATATGGAACATACTCTGGGAAATACGGCTGAGTTCATAGTTAAATGTCTGAATGAATGCAAGATTGAATGCTCCGCAGTAGAATTTCGGGCATCCTGCCAGCATGCTGGTGGTGAGCCAGGGCCAGATTGAAGGCTTTCCTCAAGTCCTGCCTGCACACAGGATGGCCTCAGAGTTGGCTAGTGTCCTGCCAACAGTAACCCAGTGTAGCGCTTAACGAGGGGCCAGCAGTGCTTACGTGTTTACTATATGAATTTACTTCTCACGACTGCCCTGCTGGATAGTGCTCTTGTTATCATCCCCATTTGACATGTCAGGAAACTGAGCAAAGACAGGTGACGCAGATTGTCTAGGGCCACACCACTCATGAGTAGAAGAGCTGACTGTGAGCATGGGCTTGGTGACTTCAGGCTCTAGGATTTTGCCCTCTGCCCCATCGAGTCTCTCTCCATCACCCGGTGGGGCTGTGCAGAGCCCCTCCACTGGCCATCCACCATGAGCAGGTGGTCCTGGGTTAAAGGCCCCAGAGCAGACTGCATGTCCACTCCTGCTGAGGCCGTAGCCCTCCCACTGCCTCAGTGGGCCACCTCCGGCCTCACCACACCTAGTGGGAAAGGCCAGGCTCAGATCCTGCCCATGACGGCAGCTCACCCAGACTGTCTCCGGGTCTCCAGGCTGTTTCACCATGTCTATCCCCTCCTGGTTTGACCAGTGGTGCTTAGCCAGCCAGCACTATTGAGCCCCCTATTCCCCCCCACCATGTGCTGGTCCTTGTTTGTTGGCCCCATCTCTTGGGGTGCACCTGCAGCCAGGAGCTGGAGTTCCAGCCAGAGCGGCAATCAAAGGGATCTGGCAGCATGGGGATCAGGGAGTTCCTTCTGTTGTATGCACAGAAAGCATCTCCAGGGAGGACAGCGGCCAGCGGGCCTACAGAGGGCCAGTTCTGCAGAGGAATAAAGAGGAATAAAATGCCTTCAGCTCTCACCCCCTCCGGGTGGCCTTTGACTGACTTCTTTGTCTTCTTGAAGGCCGTTGTCAAGGAATTTAACAGTGAAATCAAGAAAACCATCTTTTAAGGCAAGTTTTCTCATCCCAGGTGCATGAAATCAATGTATGATAAACAGTTTTAGCCTCCGTTCTTAAACCACCAATTATAATCTCCAGATTAGAAATATTATTTCCAGAATGAGGGACCAGAAACAGCCGTTTATTAAGTGCTTGTTAGGGGCTACAGATTGTACTTTGCTCTCTTATTTCATCTCCTCAGCCTCTCTGAGGGGGCTGTTAGCGCTCTTCCGGGGAGGCCACTGAGTGGGGGGGGGGCAGGTGAGGAGTCCAGGGTATGGAGTTAGGGGGTTCAGGTGCCAGGTCGACTGCATCGCTTTCAGAGAAGCCCGTAGGCTCCCAGTGGCTGGACAGGAACTTAGAGTCACGGGAGGGAGAGGTGGGCTGTGCCCCAGCACAAAGCCTCGAGACAGTGGTGACCCCCGTGACCACTTGAAAGGTGACCGCCCGCTCCAGCTGCCTCGCTTGGCATTCTCCAGGCTTAGTGACCCCCACTTGTGTGGTATCGTGTACCTCATCTTGTACTAAATCTGTCAGGGTCAGCTGGTGGGAGGGAGCATGCAGAATCAAGCTGGCAGCACTATGATTTCTTGGTGAAAGGTGGTATAGTTCCGCGGGAAGGAACACAGGCAGAAGAAGTGAGCAGACGCGGGGGATACAGTTGGGCCTTGATGAAGGGTCTGCAGTCAGGCAACCTGTCCTGTGCTGGGCCCTTACAATATCTTTTTTTATCTTCAGCAAAAGCACGTGAGTTTGGTATTCCCCTCGTGCTCCTCCAGACTCTTCGCCCCCTGGTCTGTGGTCGGCTCTGTGCCCCGGGAGGCTGTCTGCATAGACTCCTTGTTCTCTTGCTTCTGGCTGAGTCTGACCAAAGGGGAGTTCCTGGGTTAGGCACCCGGGGAAGGTGATTCTTAACTTTCTCAGTCCTTGAAGTCCCCATCAGTGAAATGGGTACAATAGCCATCCATGCCAGTTTGGAGGACTAAATGAGGTGCTCTGGAGGAACTGTTAGTGCGGTGCCTGGCACCCAGTAAATGCTCAACCTGTCCTTGCTGTTTTCTCAGCCTTACACTAGATGACCTTGGACGGGGCTGTGCAGCTCTTTGAGTCTGTTTCTCACCTGTGAACAGATGCTAGCATCTCACTAGGCCTGCTGCGTGGGTTGAGCAGGATTCAGAGGCCCACTCGGAAGGATTAACTAAAGGGAGTTTAAGGAGGAAACTATTGACTAGGCTGAACCATATAAAATTGTTAGTCATCTGGCCGTTTTTGACCTACAAACAGTAGTTTCATGTGGTTCAAAAGTATGGGCAGTGTAGGGACACCAAGTAAAGGGATAGTGAAGAAACCAGGCTAGCAATGTGAAAGTCTCTAGCACCCCCAGGCTAAGGGGAAGGTGTGAGAGCAGTTACCAGGGGCAGTCACTGGGGCTGTGGGAGAGGAGCTGCGCTGCAGGAGCTGTGACCCTCTGTAGAAGAGTGGGAGGACCACCCGGGGACCAACACAGAGAGAGCCGGGGAAGGATCACCCCAGCCCGTCACTACTCTGCCCCTCACTTTCCTGCTGGTGCCTCCCTTTCGTCAAACCCAACCAGACAAGAGAGCAAGGGAGCTTGGATGAAACAGCCCCTAGATGTCAGCCTCCTGCATGAGAGAGAGAGAGAGAGAGAATGGGGGGGAATGGGTCTGCAGGGGCAAGAAGGGAATCACCAGCTCCTGTATTCCTGGGGTCCGGCACTGGGTCTGGTGCTGGTAGTTGCTTCCTTGTCATCCTTATTATTGTTGGGGGTGGAAGGCCAAGTCAGGATGGATAGGGGTGCAAAGGTAGAGTAACATCAAAGACAGAAACAGCATAATAAAGGAGGCTTGGGAGGCTGTCCTGAATGCCACACAGCCTCCAGAGTTCCCAGGCTGGGGCCTGACACGGGCCACCACTCCTTGGCCCCCCGCCTTCCCTCTGGCTCTCCTTCAGCTCCAAGGAAACAGGAAACTCAGCTTCCAATGCCCATTCAAAGCCCAGGTCAGGCTGGTGGTGTGAACAGCTTCAAGGTCTTTGGTAGAACTGGAGTTTCAATGGTAAATTGCTCCAGGGAGAGGCGTAAGGAGAAGCCATCAATCTTGTGGCATGTGCAATTTGCACAAGTTTGCAGACCTTCAGGACTTTTTCTGAGGAATGAAAAACAATCTGAGCTGGATGAAGTATCACAAACTTTTACGAAGCCCTGTTAAAATCCAGGTTGGAAACCCTTCCTGCCTTTGGTCGGTTCTTGATCCATGCTTGGCACAGCCGCTGTGTGTCTTCCTGACCAGCTCTCCTGTCATTCACCACAGCCACCTGCTTGCTTGCTGGGCCCTACCCGGTAGGCAGGGGGAGAGGCAGGAGCAATAGGGCTGTCTGCTGGCTGCAAAGGGCCACGAGGAC
>NW_027725508.1:0-316 GCF_054177405.1 Leptonychotes weddellii | reverse complement strand
TTTTTTTTTTTTTTTTAAAGATTTTATTTATTTATTTGAGACAGAGAGAATGAGAGACAGAGAGCATGAGAGGGAGGAGGGTCAGAGGGAGAAGCAGACTCCCTGCCGAGCCGGGAGCCCGATGCAGGACTCGATCTCGGGACTCCAGGATCATGACCTGAGCCGAAGGCAGTCACTTAACCAACTGAGCCACCCAGGCGCCCCTATCCCTTCTTTTTTAAAAATATTTTTTTACCTTTATTTTATTATATTAGGCACCATACATTACATCATTAGTTTTTGATGTAGTGTTCCATGATTCATCGTTTGCGTATAA
>NW_027725507.1:0-316 GCF_054177405.1 Leptonychotes weddellii | reverse complement strand
TGGGTATTGAGGAGGGCACATTCTGCATGGAGCACTGGGTGTTATGCACAAACAATGAATCATGGAACACTTCATCTAAAACTAATGATGTAATGTATGGGGATTAACATAAGAATAAAAAAAAATAAAACTAATGATGTAATGTATGGGGATTAACATAAGAATAAAAAAAAAAGAATTTCTGATTTTTTTCCTTTTTCATTTCTCCATAAGTGTTTCTATATGGACCAATCCTTCTTCCACCATTTGCTTTAGTTTCAGTGTCTATATCATAGAAGGGTACATGTCATTAAAGAAGTCAAAAGCAGTCTTGAAT
>NW_027725506.1:0-316 GCF_054177405.1 Leptonychotes weddellii | reverse complement strand
TGCATGAGGGAAGAAAGGACTATAGTGAAATTTACATAGTAGTATACTTAAGTCAATGTGAAAGATTCATTTACAAAATGATGACTGTATTTTGGAGTTAGAAGTGAGAAGAGATTTATTCCTCAATCCACATAGGTATTTTTCTTTCTTTTTTAAAAATAGACTTTATTTCTCAGAGCAGTTTTAGTTTCATAGCAAAATTGTGCAGAAAGTGCCGAGAGGTCCTGTATATTCCCCGCCCGCACGCGTGCCCAGCTTTCCCACTATGCTATTTTTCTTTTTAGTTACAAGAGCTTGGAAAAATTCTGGAAGTATT
>NW_027725505.1:0-316 GCF_054177405.1 Leptonychotes weddellii | reverse complement strand
TACTAACAATTCAAAAGAACAATAACAAAGAAGTAGGTGATGTACATTTTGGAAAGGAATAATTGGAAGAGGATGCAAAGTTGTCATTTTATAATATCTTGCAAGAAAGAAAATAGACCTAACTGAAAATCTAGACAATTGAGGAAAATGACTTGGTTCAAGAGCAACACTGGAAAATTACTGTCCTATGCATAAGCAAAAACTGACTAAAAATTGTAAAAGCCTTTTAAAAATATCCCCCTCACACATTCATAAGAGCCATAAATTTCTCTTATATGTTGAAATTAGTCTAATATATAATGGGCAGGACCTATGT
>NW_027725504.1:0-316 GCF_054177405.1 Leptonychotes weddellii | reverse complement strand
ATCATTCAGCCTGGGATATAAAGATTAACCAAAATATGGGGCGCCTGGGTGGCTCAGTTGGTTAAGCGACTGCCTTCGGCTCAGGTCATGATCCTGGAGTCCCGGGATCGAGTCCCGCATCGGGCTCCCTGCTCGGCAGGGAGCCTGCTTCTCCCTCTGACCCTCCCCCCTCTCATGTGCTCTCTGTCTCTCTCATTCTGTCTCAAATAAATAAATAAAATCTTAAAAAAAAAAAAAGATTAACCAAAATAATTGCAATTCAACAGCCTTTAAGCAGTACCTTATTCTAGATAAAAGCAGGCAAGTTTCCATTTTT
>NW_027725503.1:0-316 GCF_054177405.1 Leptonychotes weddellii | reverse complement strand
TTTTTTTTTTAAAGATTTTATTTATTTATTTGAGACAGAGAGAATGAGAGAGAGAGAGCACATGAGAGGGGGAAGGGTAAGAGGCAGAAGCAGACTCCCCGCTGAGCAGGGAGCCCGATGCGGGACTCGATCCCGGGACTCCAGGATCATGACCTGAGCCGAAGGCAGTCGCTTAACCAACTGAGCCACCCAGGCGCCCGAGATTTCCTGTATTCTTGAGAATATTCTGTTACACAGGCGAAAAGAACCAGAGTGGGGGTCTGAAGACCCGAGTTCTTGTTCCAGAGGAAGGATCTTGAGAAAGTCAGTGCAGCCT
>NW_027725502.1:0-316 GCF_054177405.1 Leptonychotes weddellii | reverse complement strand
CTTTCCCTCTGCTGCTCCCCCTGCTTGTGCTCTCTCTCTGTCAAATAAGTAAATAAATAAATAAATAAATAAATCTTTTAAAAAAAAGACTTCATAGGAAGGAAAACTGTTACAAAGGGTTGGAGACATGTCATAATTATATTTGTATTTCTATTCCAAATTCTCTGCTCCCTGTCCTGGCATCTATCGTAGTGTTTTAAATGTGCTGTCCACTGGACTTCACTGAGTTCTTACAGTTCCACAGAGGAGAGTCTGTTCTTTCAGTGGGTGCTGACTTCTCTCTGGGAGTTCCCATGAGATGAGACCCAGAGCTATG
>NW_027725501.1:0-316 GCF_054177405.1 Leptonychotes weddellii | reverse complement strand
GACCAGAGGCTTGGAGAAGTTCCCTGAAGGCTGCCAATGGAACAGATTGGAGTAGATTCTGCAAGTAATAAAGACTGGCACTGACCCATTACCCAGTGCCACATGCGCCCTCCGCACCCCCCCCCCCCCAGCCCCTGGGGGAGAGGAAGGAACTCAGAGGGCTTAGTTGGGAGGGGTAGGGGAAAGAAAATTTTTTTTTTCCTCTACCCTCTTAGACTTTGTGACTGAGACCTATGAGTTAAGCGGATGAAAGGCGTGTTAACAGGAGAAAAGGTGCGAAATTAAAAAATGTATTTTAAATGTTATGTGCACAGGG
>NW_027725500.1:0-316 GCF_054177405.1 Leptonychotes weddellii | reverse complement strand
TACTCTATAAGGAAAATTAAAAAATCAGAATATTTTACTTTGGAAGGAAATACTGAGAACAAAAACAATTTCTAAATAAACTTGTTGCAGCTCACTTTTGGAACATTCTAAAAATCTGAACTCTGATAAACCAATGAACCTTTAATATTACCTTCCTCTAGCAAAAGAAGATGAAACCTATAGGAAATGGGGACACGAGTAAGCACACAGCCCTACAGCCCTCTGTGAAAATATAAAGTACCGGTTATGTGGGGGTGCCTGGGTGGCTCAGTCGTTAAGTGTCTGTCTTCGGCTTGGGTCATGATCCTAGGGTCCT
>NW_027725499.1:0-5157 GCF_054177405.1 Leptonychotes weddellii | reverse complement strand
TTTCAAATGTTTCTGCATAGATTTATGAATTAACAGCTTAAAAATATCTTGTTTTTTAAAATTATTTTTAAGGGGCGCCTGGGTAGCTCAGTTGTTAAGTGTCTGCCTTTGGCTCAGGTCATGATCCCAGGGTCTTGGGATCGAGCCCCGCATCGGGCTCCCTGCTTGGCAGGAAGCCTGCTTCTCCCTCTCCCCCTCCCCTTGCTTATGTTCCTGTTCTCGCTATCTCTCTCTGTCAAATAAATAAAATCTTTTTAAAAAAAATTATTTTTAAATCAATTCTAATTTTATATATTTATAATTTACTCTTTTATGAAACATTGGCGTAGCTAGTGGTTTAAACATCTTGTTGATTTTTTTTTCACAGAGCCAGATTTTACCTTTATTTATTACTTTTACTGGTTTTCCGTTTACTGTCAGTGATTTCCGCTTTGACCCATATTACTTTTTCTTTTGGCTTACTTTCTTATTCTTTTACAAAACTCTTATTTAATTCATTTCTTTCATTAGTTTCTTTTTTTTTAAGATTTTATTTATTTATTTAACAGAGAGAGAGACACAGCGAGAGAGGGAACACAAGCCGGGGGAGTGGGAGAGGGAGAAGCAGGCTTCTCGCTGAGCAGGGAGCCCGATGCGGGGCTCGATCCCAGGACCCTGGGACCATGAGCCTAAGGCAGATGCTTAACCACTGAGCCACCCAGGCGCCCCTGTTTCTTTCATTAGTTTTTATTTAAATGGGCACTTAACATTATAAAATTTCCTTTGGTAGCTGCTTCACCTGTTTTTCATAGATTCTGATTTGTGATGTGGTCACTTCAGTTCTTTCTCAAGGAATTCTGCAATTTTGTTTTGTATCTTTTCTTTGAACCAGTAATTATTTAATAGCATATTTTTAAAATTCTAGGTAGAAGAGTCTTTTTTTTAATTTAATTTTTATTTTTAATGTACTGTGGCTAGAGAATATTGTTTATATTTTTTTCTCTCCTTTGAAATTTACTGAGGATTTCTTTGTAACCTAAGATAGAATCAACGCTCCTGATTTTCCTCCATGCCCTTTATTTACTATATTTACAGACTAAAGACTTGGTACGTTTTCTTCTTTTCTTGTAGCTGATTTTGATTATTAGGTTACCATTTTCCTTTGTTTTGTGAATGTGTCTTTTTGACATAACTTAATTGCCTAAAGCAGGGGTTGGTAACGTATGGCCACTAGGCCAAATCCAGCCCCCACCTGTTTTTGTAAAAGTTTTAGTAAAACAGCCACGCCTCTCTTTTGACTTACTGTCTGTGGCTGATTTTGTTCTATACTGGCAGCATTGAATACTTGTATCAGAGATTAGATGGCACATGAAACCAAAATTTTTAAGATCTATGTAAAATATTTATTATCTGTTTTAGGTGGCTATCTTTAGGCAATAAGTTTCTCAATCCTTTTTTTCTGTAAGTATATTATTTTGCTTATTCTCTTTTATCTTATAGTAACTTTGAGTGGGATTTGACTACATTCATTCTGGTGACTTATGCTACATCTTAGATGGCCAGCACTGTCCAAGATAATTTTGCAGTGTTGGAAATGTCCTGCACTGTGTAATATAGTAACCACAAGTGATTAGTAAGAACTTGGAATATGGCCAGCATGACAGAGAGTTAAATTTTAATTTTATTTAATTTTCATTAGTTAAAAATAAAATCGCCAGGGGCGCCTGGGTGGCTCAGTTGGTTAAGCGACTGCTTTCGGCTCAGGTCATGATCCTGGAGTCCCTGGATCGAGTCCCGCATCGGGCTCCCTGCTCGGCAGGGAGCCTGCTTCTCCCTCTGACCTTCCCCCCTCTCATGTGCTCTCTCTCTCTCATTCTCTCTGTCTCAAATAAATAAATTAAAAAAAAAAATCTTTAAAAAAAAAATAAATAAAAAAATAAAATCGCCAGATGCAGTTAATGGCTACTGAATTGGAAATCATAGTACCATACTGTTAGAAAGAAAAAGAGGTCAGGAGGGTCTTCTTAGCTTCCTAGCTCCAGAGCACCTTTTTCTTTTGTTTTTAAGAAATGGGAAGTTTGGGTAGAAAATTTCTTCATATTTTCTAAGATCTGCTGACTTCCCCCCCCTTCCATTCTATCCAAGGTTTCTCATTTCTTTGTCCTCATTGTTCCTGTCCTGCTGGATGTGGATTCTACTCTCAGCAGTTTCTCCTCTATTCTGGGCTTTGTCCTAGAAGGAGTATTTGGTTGGTTAGTTTCAGTAGCTTATAGGTCCCAGACTACTCTGGTATATTTGAGCTTCCCGTGAGCTCCCTGTTTTTACTCGTAAATCTGAGCCCACAAAACACCTTCCCAGTTCCAACCACTGTTCTCAAACAACAAGTCAAGCTTTCAGTGAGTGGTTATTGGCTATCTGGGACTCCTCTGGCTCTCCAGGTGTTTACAAGTTCCTTTCTTTTCCCTTCCTGTTGTCCCACAGTTTTTAATATATTCTGCCTGTATTTGGGGCTTGTGGGGATTGTATGTAATTTCTGTGAGATTTCAGTTTTGTAGTATTAGTCATTTGCTTTATCTCCCTTATGAGGGGTTTTAACAAAACTGTAAAACTGTACCATCTTCCTCAAATTCCCTTTTATGATTCTTATATGTGATATATTTTATCTACCTCTCCAGCTGAGTCACTGACCTAGTCTTACCCTCTTAATTGATAAGAGGGAGAAATGGTAGCTTAGAGAGGAAATGTGGCTTGCCTCAGGTCCCAGAGCCAGCAAATATAAAAGCCAAAGCCAAAACACATATTACAGCTTTTCAGTCTAGTATTTTTCTCTTATATCCTACAAGTAGAAGTTTTTGTGGGCAAAATCATCAGACAGCCTATCTCTGAATATGGCCCAATATTTAGTTCTCTGTTCTGGTAACTGCACCCTCTCCATTCTCTCCCTGGCTTGGTACTGCCTCTCATTTGGGAAATATTTGTTTCTAAGAGTTTCAAGGTTGCTAGTGGAGATGAGGGAGAGGCAGGCAGAGAGATGACTAACTAGGGCCAGTTCTGCACTTGGGGATCATGGAAAAGAGATGATTTTAAGAGCTTATGGCGGGACGCCTGGGTGGCTCAGTCGTCAAGCGTCTGCCTTTGGCTCAGGTCATGATCCCAGGGTCCTGGGATCGAGTCCCACATCAGGCTCCTTGCTCAGTGAGGAGCCTGCTTCTCCCTCTCCCTCTGCTGCTCCCCCTGCTTATGTTCTCTCTCTCTCTGACAAATAAATAAAAATCTTTAAAAAAAAAAAGAGCTTATGGGAATATTCTGGTCTTTTCCCCCTACTGGCCACTTAACTGTTGGGGGAATGATTCCTTCTAGTACTTGGCAAGGAAGATGGATATGAAAGTGCCTAGGATAGTGCTTGGCTCATAGGTATTGTCCAATAACCATTACCTCCTCTTCTTTTTGATTTCCCCAGCTCCTCCAGTGTGAACACAAGACAGGGTATTTGCAAAGCTGCTCTACTCCATAACAAAGATTGGACAAAAAGCTTGAATTTACCTCATAGTGTATCTGCTGGAATTTTGAGATTGGCAAACTGGAGATGTCAGGACAATCAGAAGGGTGAGGAAACCCAATATCCCCTTTTCCCCAGTTTTCAATTCCAACATTTGGGTCAGGGGCTCTAGCTGGGTCTTTCTTTTTTTTTTTTTTTTTTTTAAAGATTTTATTTATTTATTTGAGAGAGAGAGAATGAGAGAGAGAGCATGAGGGGGGGAGGGTCAGAGGGAGAAGCAGGCTCCCCGCTGAGCAGGGAGCCCGATGCAGGACTCGATCCCGAGACTCCAGGATCATGACCTGAGCCGAAGGCAGTCGCTTAACCAACTGAGCCACCCAGGTGCCCCTCTAGCTGGGTCTTTCTTACTTGTCCAAGAAATAAAAGCCCTGGTGGGCCCCAGGCTTGGTTACCTAGACAACATTCCCCTTAGTGGCCTCCGTGCCTTCAAGGCCTCCTGGATATGAGGGGGCAGCATCACCACTAGTCCCTGGAATATGGTCAAGTCCTTAAAAGTAATATTCTTGGAAAAGGAAATGGAAATCAGGAAAAATCATGGTTGTACAGAGAAGATACAATATGGCATAAGCATAGGAAACTCTGTCCATATCAAATGTTTTCTCCCTGAAGTACACTCTCAGTTATTTCTATAGTGTACACAACAGATTAATATTTGGCTCTGTGCAGACAGATGCTTCAACTGGGGGTAGGCATCCTACTTGGGAAGGCAGCTATCGCGCTGACAACAAGCTTCTTTTTTTTCTGAATGAATGTTATAATTAACTGTCACATGAAATCAGACACAGCAACTGACACCTTTGTCAGACACTCTAACCCCAGCCATTTAAGATTTCTTGGTGGCAGGAAGCTCCAATGGGAGCTTTGGCAAAGTGGGTTTCTTCAAATCAGGGCAGGCAACTCAAGGATGAGAGTTTTAATGAGAAGCAACTTCTCATTAAGGCAACCAATTTCTAATTAGATGCTGCCTCACTTCCATACATGTAAGAGAAATCAGGCTCTGCTTACTGAGAGGTGGCTGACTCAGGAAACTATAGTTGGTTTATTTCTCTAGGCATGAGGAACCATCAAAAGTCAGGCACTACACATTTATATAGGACAAGTTTGGTATGAGGATGGGTATGTTGTTTCAGAGGTGCAGGTCTGTGATTCAACAGTCTTGCACAATTCACAGTACTCACCATAGCACATACCCTCCCCAATGTCTATCACCAAGCCACCCCATCCCTCCCACCCCCCACCACTCCAGCAACCCTCAGTTTGTTTCCTGAGATTAAGAATTCCTCATATCAGTGAGATCATATGGTACCTCTGAAACAAATAATACATTATATGTTAAAAAAAAAAAAAAAGAAGAAGATAGCAGGAAGGGAAAAATGAAGGGGGAGAAAATCGGAGGGGGAGACAAACCATGAGAGACTATGGACTCTGAGAAACAAACTGAGGTTCTAGAGGGGAAGGGGGTGGGGGGATGGGTTAGCCCAGTGATGGGTATTAAAGAGGGCACGTACTGAAGGGAGCACTGGGTGTTATAAGCAAACAATGAATCATGGAACACTACATCAAAAACTAATGATGTAATGTACGGTGATTAACATAACATAATAAAAAAGAAAAAAAAG
>NW_027725498.1:0-316 GCF_054177405.1 Leptonychotes weddellii | reverse complement strand
GCGTCCCCAGGCTCCGCTTCTACCACCGACTCAGCAGATACTTACCACGTGCCCACTGCCCGGCTCACAGCCGGCCTCCCAGCGCCACATGCAGCCCACAGGTGTGTGAGTGGGGCGGAGGTGCTCCACACTGCCGACAGCAGGGACGTCAGGACGGACAGCACTCTTGAATAAGCAGCACGGCCCGGTGAGTGCCCTCTGCATGAGCACCTGCTCTCCCACGCGCCCCGTGGTCCTGCCCTCACTTGCGGGCAGATCCCGAGATCCTCCCACTGGGACTGAGGAGGCCCTTGTCAGAGCCACTACTGGAGACCTG
>NW_027725497.1:0-316 GCF_054177405.1 Leptonychotes weddellii | reverse complement strand
GTTATAGCTGGGCTTTTATGGCTTATTGTGACATAACACGATCCTGGCTGTGACTTGGTAAGCGAAGCCTTTGGTGAGGAACAACCCCAAGAAGAACCGTGGGCCTCGGGGGGCCATGAGCAGCGTTCTGACCACGTGGGAGGAGGCAGGACAGTAAGTGGAAATAGACCCCCAGGGGGGCTCGGGGCTCAGAGAAGACGCATCCTGCAAACCATGAACCACAGAGGAGACCGCGGGGAGGAGGCCAGACTGGCAGGTGGGGCCTCAGGAGACAGGGGAGCTGGGGGCAAAGCTTCCCCAGGGGACCACGTGACGC
>NW_027725496.1:0-316 GCF_054177405.1 Leptonychotes weddellii | reverse complement strand
TGACGACCAAGGGTCTCGAGGCCAGGAGACCAGGCGTCATCCTGACACCAGGAGTCTCGTTCTGGAAAGGGGGCTTCCTAGGGGCCAAGGAGCATCTGAGGGCCGGAGGCCATAGGTCGTTGCCTGCTTGGCGGGGGCCTGTGCCCTCCCCGCGGCAGGTGCTGGCAGGTGCTGGCCCGCTGGGTGGTCGGGGACAGCCCGGGCGGGGGATGCAGACCCGGGTCCCACCACGAGCCGGCCGGGCAGACTCGGCTCCCGCTCTGGAACAGGAGAGACGGATGTGGGGAGAGGGGTTGGGGGGCACAGATTGGGCTGG
>NW_027725495.1:0-316 GCF_054177405.1 Leptonychotes weddellii | reverse complement strand
TGGCCTCTTCCTCCAGCCCCTGGAGCCCTCCTCTCCCTGCCCCCATGCCCAGCCCCCTCTCTCTGGAAGGCAGTTTAGTTTTGGGCTGGATTTATGTAGCTTTGCAGGTCAGACCCATCAGGTTCAACTCACTGCTTTGCTGCTTACCAGCTGCGCAATACGGGTGAACCATGTCTCTTCGATCCTTGCTGTCCTAATCTGCAAATGGCAGCTGGTGGCAGCGCCCACCTCCTAGGATCCCTCTAAGGGTAAAAGGGGATAAGCCACATCAAGAGCTTGGCCTGGTATCTGTGCTCGGTGAGCCTGGGCTATTTCT
>NW_027725494.1:0-316 GCF_054177405.1 Leptonychotes weddellii | reverse complement strand
TCAAAGCTTTGTCTTTTTTTAACATTTATATCCTCTACATATTTTATACAAGAAAATATCAAGTTACTCTTACCATTAAACATTTTAGGTTTTAAACTACATACTCTGATCTTGCATTTGCTCTCAATAGCTACAAGAAAGTGTACATCATCCTTCCTTTATTATCAATTAGGGGCTATTTTATGAAAAACTTTATAAAACTTCTCCATCCCAAAGGCTATGCTGAAATATTTTAATATACAAATAATCATGATTATATAAAACATATAACTATATATAAAAGTACATATAAAATTACACATATACTTATATTCTC
>NW_027725493.1:0-316 GCF_054177405.1 Leptonychotes weddellii | reverse complement strand
CTCCACTAGAGACCCCCACACACACTATGTGGGCATAGGATGCCATACTGATATTCACTTGGCTCTTTGTCCATCCCATGTTTCCCCACCTCCCCTATAACTATGTCCAAATAGACCTTATTGCCTACCTTCTCTCGACCTCACTTCTCTGACCTACTGGTCCAGCCACCCTGTAGACAAGAACATGGGACAGTTGGATCTTATCTTTTCTTGGCAAATCTATCCCTCTCCTGGGTTTACATACTTCCTCTTGTTAGAGGCTCATCAATCATCTCTTTATATTCCATTCTAGAATCTTAACTGAGATACTGAAACT
>NW_027725492.1:0-316 GCF_054177405.1 Leptonychotes weddellii | reverse complement strand
TAGCTGTCGATCGTAGTTCTGGTGTTCCCTGCAGAAAGAGGAGTCCGCAGCAGATGACCTTAGGATTTCCACCTCTACCCCCTCAGCACTCCCCATGCTGACATTGACCCTGGTTGCTTACAGCAGGCACCTGGAGCTCTCTGCTGAGGCTTTGTCCAGATGAGGGAGGAAGCTCTCGGCAGGCCAGAGGTAGGGAAAGTAAGTCTCCAGGAGAAGTCCTCAACCAATGGGCAGCACTTGGTGGGTAAGTGCTCTAGCCTCTTTCCCCTCGAGGGGGGCGTGTGAGACCAGAGGTCCTCAGCCAGGACTGAACCCC
>NW_027725491.1:0-316 GCF_054177405.1 Leptonychotes weddellii | reverse complement strand
TGATGATGATGGTGATGGTAATGATGAAGATGATGGTGATGGTAATGATGATGGTGATGGTGGTGGTGGTGGTGATGGTGATGATGATGATGATGGTGGTGGTGGTGATGATGATGGTGATGGTGAGGGTAATGATGAAGATGATGGTGATGGTAATGATGATGGTGATGGTGGTGATGATGGTGATGGTGGTGATGATTTTTCTCTTCCCTTGTGCTCAGTAGCACCCAGGACAGATCTGGGCACAGAGTTGGTTGGTCTCAAAAGATCTATTGCTTGTCGCAGTCTGGACCTTAGCTAGCTCTGAGGTTCTCTG
>NW_027725490.1:0-316 GCF_054177405.1 Leptonychotes weddellii | reverse complement strand
TGGACTCCCTTCCCTTGCCCCTGCTGACCCTGATAGCTCAAGACCCAGCTAAACGGGAGATAAGGTGGTGGGGCTTGGGAGGACAGAGAGAGGAGGGGGCACTCCCACCACCCACCTCCAACCTGGCAGGCAGCCCCTGGACCTGGCCTTGAAGCCCCACCCACATTCTTTCCTTGGTGGGGGCAATTTGTTTTTTTTTAATTTAATTTTATTATGTTATGTTAATCACCATACATTACATCATTAGTTTTTGATGTGTGTTCCATGAGTCATTGTTTGCGTATAACACCCAGTGCTCCATTCAGTACGTGCCCTC
>NW_027725489.1:0-316 GCF_054177405.1 Leptonychotes weddellii | reverse complement strand
GAGCAGATATTTCACAGCTTTGTTGGTATTGAAGACTCATTTGTATCATCTTGAAAACCATCAAAATAGATGTATGTTCATCCTCATACAGAAAATTGTGTTGTTGTCTTTTTTTAAATTTTATTATGTTACGTTAGTCACCATACAATACATCATTAGTTTTTGATGTGGTGATCCATGATCCATTGTTTTCGTATAATACCCAGTGTTCCATGCAGTACGTGCCCTCCTTAATACCCATCACTGGGCTAACCAACCCCCCATTCCTCCTCCCCTCTAAAACGCTGTTTGTCTCTCAGAGTCCATAGTCTCTCAT
>NW_027725488.1:0-5158 GCF_054177405.1 Leptonychotes weddellii | reverse complement strand
AAAAAAAGATTCTCTCTCCCTCTCCCTCTGCCCTTCCCACTCATGTTCTTTCTCTCTCTGAAATAAATAAATAAATCTAAGAAAGAAAGAAAGAAAATAAGATCCTTGTATTTAAAAGGAAACATGCCCCTTATAGATTATATAGTGGGGGAAAAAATATTACTGAACAGGGAATATGATCTCATTTTTTTTTTTAAAGATTTTATTTATTTATTTGAGAGAGAAAGAATGAGACAGAGCATGAGAGGGGGGAGGGTCAGAGGGAGAAGCAGACTCCCCGCTGAGCAGGGAGCCTGATGCGGGACTCGATCCCGGGACTCCAGGATCATGACCTGAGCCGAAGGCAGTTGCTTAACCAACTGAGCCACCCAGGCACCCTATGATCTCATTTTTATAAAAAATTATATATACACACAGAAAACATTCTGGTGGGGCGCCTGGGTGGCTCAGTTGGTTAAGCGTCTGACGCCTTTGGCTCAGGTCATGATCTCCGGGTCCTGGGATCGAGCCCCACATCGGGCTCCCTGCTCAGCACGAAGTCTGCTTCTCCCTGTCCCTCTGCCCCTCCTCCAGCTCTCTCTCTCTTTCTCTCAAATAAATAAAATCTTTAAAAAAATACATACAAGTCATAAGAATGATTCCTATGTAAGACACAGAAAATTCCTGTTTATATTAAAAAAAAAAAAAAAAAGAAAACATTCTGGAAGGCACATACCAAATTGTTAACTGGAGAATGAAATTACTGAATGAATTACTTTTACCTTCAACTTGATATAGTTGTGAAGTGAGTGAACTTTTGTAATGAATATATGTTACTTCCATACTCAGAAAGTAAGATTTCAACTTTAAAAATGATCCTGTAAATAGTTGATATCTAATGATTTGCATTCGGTGATTTTATCATAGGATTTTATCTATTTATTTATTTAAAAGATTTTTATTTATTATTTGAGAGAGAGAGCATGAGCAGGAGGGGTAGAGGGAGAGGGAGAGAGAGAATCT
The DNA here is from genome assembly GCF_054177405.1 of Leptonychotes weddellii. Lineage (NCBI taxonomy): Eukaryota > Metazoa > Chordata > Mammalia > Carnivora > Phocidae > Leptonychotes > Leptonychotes weddellii. The sequence continues at coordinate 4,156 of NW_027725488.1, read as the reverse complement.
CAAGCAGAGCCAGATGCAGGGCTTGATCCCAGGACCCTGAGATCATGACCTGAGCCAAAGCCAAGAGTTGAACACTTAACCAACTGAGCCACGCAGGTGCCCCAGGATTATATTTATTGTAAATATACTTATATCAGTTGCTTGCATTTTAAAAAATCATTTATGTGATATGTATAACAAGGATCAGACCTCAACATTTTTTTAAGATTGAATTTTTTTTATTTTTAATTTTTTTTAAAGGTTTTATTTATTTATTTGACAGAGCACAAGCAGGGGGAGCGACAGGCAGAGGGAGGGGGAGAAGCAGACTCCCCACTGAGCAGGGAGCCTGGTGCGGGGCTCAATCCCAGGACCCTGGGACCATGACCTGAGCCGAAGGCAGACGCTTAACTGACTGAGCCACCCAGGCACCCCAAGATTGAACATTTTTTGTCAGCCAGAAAGTTCGTGTAAATTAACAGCACCATTTGACAACTGTGCAGGGAACCCCTGGGGTGTGGTGCCAGAAGTGTGGGCTGGTATAAACTGAGCCTGGAACTACTTTTGGGAACTTCGTGTAATAGGAAGACCAAACATTCAACCAACTTTATGACTAAGATTCTTACTTGAGAAACTTTCTGGCAATGGTTTTGCTGGAGGGTTGGGGAGTGACTGGTATTTATCAAGAAGAGAGTCCTAGGAAAGTGATCATTCAGGTCTCTGTGAGAGTGGGGTCAGGGAGCATGCTGGAAGGAAAAGTCACTTCATTTGTACTGAATTCTAGGTATAAGGGGAGGAATGTCTGAGATTCCATCAAACAGCAGATTTTAGGATGCCTGTTTTTAATGTTACTGGTCTTAGGAGTTGAGCTATCAGCAAGCCAGGATGGGAACATTTTGCATCCCGGGGAACAGTGAATGGAGTTGGGACAAGTGTCCAGAATTTTGGAAAAAATAATAAAATAAAGCAGAATTCCTTCTTTTTACTCTTTACATCAACCTAAATTCAGTTAGATCAAAGATTAAATATATGTCATGAAAATGTGAGGTTACTAGAAGAAACATCAGTGAAGCTTTTCTGTCATCCTGGAATGGGGAAGCCCTTCTATACATATTCAAGCCTCATGAGAAGAAGAGATTAATGAATCTATTACAAATATAACAATTCAGTTCTGAAGAAATGCTTTAAAGACAAGTGATAAACGCTTGCAATTCATATATAGGCAAAAAACTTGTTTCCTTAATGTGCAAAGGACTCTGGCATGGCTGGGTTTTGTATGATTTGCAACCTATGGTTGCATTTCATTTTTTGTGCGTATGACCCTAAATGTTTGCTAAGAACACACCTCGAAGTGGCGTTTCGCTTTTCAGTTTCTTAGACCTGCACCATACTGCGGCCACACCGGGCCTTTGGTTCTTTCCTATGTTTGCTTTAGGTTTTGCTTGCACTGTCCCCCCTCGTTGCCACGTGGCTACCTCTGTCCTGCTCGAGGGCCTCTCCTCAGAGAGACCACGTCCATCCCATGGGCACTCCAGGTCCCTACCACATTCATGTGTCTGGTCTCCCCCACAGTGTAGCACACCTTGGTTCTGGGAATGACTGTGCCCCATTAGCTCACTGGGCTGTGAGCAACTCCACGGAGAGGTGGTTTCTTAAGATAAGGAATCTGCCTGCACCATTGATTGGTTTGTCATTATCCGTAAGGACAGAAGAAAAAAAATAATCCCAACACTCTCCTGACTAACACAGAGAAAAGGTGGCCTTTGTACCTTCCAACAGTACAGATGACAATTTGAATATTGTTATTATTACAACTAATTAGCCTAAAAGGCCTTTTGAGGTTGAAGCTCACATGCCACGGAGGCCCATGCGCCCTCTGGAGTCCAGGTGTCTTGTTTGTTTTACTAACAGGAAACTAAGGTAACTAAATACAGAGCAAGATTTTGTTCTTGTACATATTTTATTTTTTTTAAGATTTATTTATTTATTAGAGAGAGAACGCACGCGCTTGCATGTGTGTGTGGGGAGGGGCGGAGGGAGAGAGAGGATCCTCAAGCAGGCTCCCCGCTGAGTGCAGAGTCCGATGCGGTGCGGGGCTCCATCTCACAACCCTAAGATCATGATCTGAGCCCAAGCCAAGAGCCGGACGCTCAGCCAACTGAGCCTCCATCATTCTTAGCTGGAAAGTTCCTCCTGAAGGTTTTATTGTTTAGAAATTCCACAGCCACTTGCCCCTGCAGCAGAATTTCCTCCTTCCTTCCCGACCAGTCTCTCACCAGCAGCTCTCAGCTCCCCGGTGGGGACAGGGTGCAGTTTTGAGTCAACTTAAGGATTACATCATGAAAAGGAAGAGCAAAAGAATTTTGACCAATGGAATGTGGGTCCTGACATCCTCTGCTTAAGTATCCTTATTCCCTGGCATTCCTCCAGTGGCCAGCAGTTCCTGGCCCATGGTAGGTAATCAAGAAATGTGTAGTCAGTCCTTTTTCCACAAAGTGCCATTGTTCTCACTCATCCTGCTTTGCCTTCTTAAATGCCTTAACTAGAGTTTACCTTTTTTATAGGGGCTTCTGGGTGGCTGAGTGGGTTAAGCAGCCAACTCTTGATTTTGGCTCAGGTTGTGATCTCGAGGTCCTGGGATTGAGCCCCACGTCCAGCTCCTTGCTCAGCAGGGAGTCTGCTTGAGGATTCTCTCTTTCTCTCCCTCTCTCCCTCTGCCCCTCACCCTGCTCGCACACTCTCTTTCTCTCAAATAAATCTTTTTTTTTTTTTTTTAAGATTTTATTTATTTATTTGACGGAGAGAGACACAGCGAGAGAGGGAACACAAGCAGGGTGAGTGGGAGAGGGTAAAGCAGGCTTCCCGCAGAGCAGGGAGACCGATGCGGGGCTCGATCCCAGGACCCTGGGATCATGACCTGAGCCGAAGGTAGACGCTCAACCGCCTGAGCCACCCAAGCACCCCCAAATAAATCTTTTTTTTTGAGAGAGAGAGAGAGCACGCAAGCGGGGAGGGGCAGAGGGAGAAAGTGAGAGAAAATCTTAAGCAGACTCCATGCTCAGCACGGAGCCCAACATGGGGCTTGATCTCACGACCCTAAGATCATGACTTGAGCCAAAATCAAGAGTCAGACACTTAACCCACTGAGCCACGAGGCGCCCCAAATAAGTAAAACTTTATAAATAAATAAATAAATAAATAAATAAATAAATATTTATAAAAAGTAAGACCAGTATGTTTCCTCTAAACCTCTGTCAGGCCTGCCCTGTTTTAAATAACAGCTTTATTTTTTTTTATTTTTTATTTTTTTAAAGATTTTATTTATTTATTTGACAGAGAGACAGTGAGAGGGGGAACACAAGCGGGGGAGTGGGAGAGGGATAAGCAGGCTTCCCGCTGAGCAGGGAGCCCGACGCGGGGCTCGATCCCAGGACCCCGGGACCATGACCTGAGCCGAAGGCAGACGCTCAACCGCCTGAGCCACCCAGGCGCCCCTTAAATAACAGCTTTATTGACATGTAATTCACACATCATAAAATTTACCCTTTTTTAAACTGTTGAACTCAGTGGTTTTTGTATATTCACAAGGTGTGAACATTTTCAGCAGCCCCCAGAGAAAGCCTGTACCGACGATCAGCCCCCATTCTGCCCTGCCTCCAGCCTCTGGCAACTGCCAGTCTGCTTCTGTCTCTAAGGATTTGCCTGTTCTAGACATTTCGTATCAATGGAATCCTACGAGGTAGGGTCTTCTGTGACCCGCTTCTTGAGCTTAGCATCATGTTTTCCAGGTCCATCCATGTGGTAGCAGGTATCAGCACATCATTCCGTTTTCTGGCCAAGTAATATCCCATCGCCTGAATAGACTACATCTTGTTTATTCATTTTTTGTCAAAGATTTTATTTATTTACTTGACGAGAGAGAGCGAGCACAAGTAGGCAGAGCAGCAGGGAGAGGGAGAAACAGGCTCCTTGCTCAGCGGGACTTGATCCCAGGACCCCGGGATCCTGACCTGAGCTGAAGGCAGATGCTCAACCGACAGAGCCATCCAAATGCCCCTTGTTTATTAATTTTTAAAGGAATAAAATCAGGAATAAAATCAAGATAACAAACGATTTTTTTAATGAAGACATAATAGAGTTTCCTAACCAGAATAATTTTTCAGGCAAAGTAGAAAAC
>NW_027725487.1:0-316 GCF_054177405.1 Leptonychotes weddellii | reverse complement strand
GTCATCACTGAAACTCCTAAAACACAAAGCATCCAGATCTCAAATGAAAACCAGAAAGCCCTGCAGTTTTTCAGAGGTTGTGGGGCAGCAATGCAAATTTGGTCAAAATTGGCAAGCTATTTTCTGCCATCCTCCTTAAGCACAGACAATTTGAGACTCCTAAAAAGTTCACCCAGCGATGCTTGTTGAGCCCAAATCCGTATATAAACTACCCCATAGAGTAAGTAGAAATCTAAGATTAAAGAGGACTTAAAGAGTAAGGTGTATATATACACACACCACCTTTTCTTTATCAATTCATCTGTTGATGGACCTC
>NW_027725486.1:0-316 GCF_054177405.1 Leptonychotes weddellii | reverse complement strand
GGTGGTTCAGCTCGGCCCCCGAGTGCCCTCTGGTCGTGGTGTGTGTGAAGAGGAGAATGTCACTGAATATGCGTTTGGGCAGGTAGCTCAAGTCTGGACCCATTTTTCTTTTTTTTAAAGATTTTATTTATTTGAGAGAGATCAGAATGAGAGACAGAGAGCATAGAAGGAGGAGGGTCAGAGGGAGAAGCAGACTCCCCGCTGAGCAAGGAGTCCGATGTGGGACTCGATCCTGGGGCTCCAGGATCATGACCTGAGCCGAAGGCAGCCACTTAGCCAACTGAGTCACCCAGGCGCCCCAAGTCTGGACCCATTT
>NW_027725485.1:0-316 GCF_054177405.1 Leptonychotes weddellii | reverse complement strand
GGATCTTAGAGTCCAGTCAAGCTCACAACTTAAACTACTACTTTAACATTTCACAGAAGACAAACCTGAAGTCCAAAGGGATTCAGTGACAGCCCCAAATCAATCTTCCAGCTAGTCAGGTCAGTGACAGGACTAGAATCCCATCCAAGGATTCTTTGTAGAATCCCATGCTAGGAAGGTAAGCATGAGTAACTTTTAGCGGTCCATGTGGAGGGTAAACTCTGGGGAATATTTACATGTTATAAAACAAAAAAATGTTGTAAAAGACAGCCTTCCCAGAGATTGGCAAGTCTACAACTGGATAAATTACAGTATT
>NW_027725484.1:0-316 GCF_054177405.1 Leptonychotes weddellii | reverse complement strand
AAAGCCTACATTAACAGACTGTTCCTCAAACTTTACCCGCTAGTTGTAGTATCTGTTGCCTGTATTGATTATGATGATGAGGATGATAGTTGCCCAAAGAGATTTTCTAATTTCATGATTTCTTCTACATTTATTAATTGGTATTTTAATGAAAGTAAGAGCTTTCTCATACCCCAATTATTTATTCATTAGTTTATATCAGTATGGACTCAAAGATTCTTATTTAATGGGACATAATCCATTAGTATCATGATTTTGATACTTAAGTTGCCTCAGATTTGGTCAATATCTCCCTTTCCCACCTGATTCTTTTTTT
>NW_027725483.1:0-316 GCF_054177405.1 Leptonychotes weddellii | reverse complement strand
CTCCCCAATGTCTATCACCCAGCCACCCCGTCCCTCCCACCCCCCACCACTCCAGCAACGCTCAGTTGTTACTTGAGTTCTTAATTGCTACAGAGATGTGCTCACTTTGCAAGGAGATTTTTTTTTTTTTTTGCCATTTGAAAAAATTACTGTGCCAATAAGATGTTCTTAAATGAGGCCCTAGTTTCTTCATGTACTTTTCATTTTGAGAAGTACAAAGTATATCCTTTGGTTTCTTTTTTAAAATGGCACACGTCATCTGATGCATATGCTGACTGTGAGGAGATTCATTACTGTCCGGAATATTTTCATATCT
>NW_027725482.1:0-316 GCF_054177405.1 Leptonychotes weddellii | reverse complement strand
ACGTGTCACAGCATGGATGATCCTTGAAAACGTTATGCTAAGTGAAAGAAGGCAGTCCCAAAGGACTGCATTTGATTCCATTTATATGAAGTGTCCAGAATAGGCAAGTCTGTAGAGACAAAAAGTGGTTTCCAGGGGCTGGAGGGAATGGGTGAATTGAAGCTAATAGCTAAATGGTATGGGATTTTTTTTTTTTTTTCTTTTTGAGGTGATGAAAATGTCCTAAAATTAACTGTGCCGATGGTTGCACAACTCTGTCAACATATTAAATCCTTGGATTGTAAGCTTTTTTTTTTAAGAATCTTTTTTTTTTTTT
>NW_027725481.1:0-316 GCF_054177405.1 Leptonychotes weddellii | reverse complement strand
GAAAGAGATACTTTGTTCCTTCAGCATGAAGGACAGAGAATCCCAGTTCCTCTAGAACTCCATCTTAGGAGCCAGAATCCTGTTGAGATTATAGTCCGTAACATCCCCCCTCATTTTTTTTTTTTTTTGATTTCAAGTGTTTCTTTAAATTCTAGTTAGTTAACACATATGGTAAAATTGGTTTCGGGTGTAGAATTTAGTGATTCATCATTTACATATAACACCAGTGCTCTCCCTTTTGTTTCATAAATGTGAGGAAAGGTTAGACAGGAATCTCCAGTATCCAAAGGACAGGAGACACAATTATGTGGTAGTG
>NW_027725480.1:0-316 GCF_054177405.1 Leptonychotes weddellii | reverse complement strand
TGTTTATTAACTTCCTATAGTATTTTCTTCACTGCTGTGACAAAAATGTGATCTTTGAATTTAAGACGGCCTACCAAAGTGGTTAAAAATAGCATTATAAAATGGAAGATTAGCAAGAGGCAATCATTTGCATTACTATTTCTCAAATCACTCTATTTCATCCAATTTCATTGCCACTGATTTAGTTAAAACCCTTACAGCTTCTGTTGTGATTTATTCTAGTGGATCCTAAATGGTTGTCTCGCCTGCAGTCTTACCTTGCTGTCTGCCTTCCACCCCCTGGCAGAGAGATTTCCCAAGGTCACAGGGGGTCAGA
>NW_027725479.1:0-316 GCF_054177405.1 Leptonychotes weddellii | reverse complement strand
TATAGATAAGGAAATAGGTTCAGAAAGGTTAAATGACTTTTTGGCTTTCACACAGAAAAGCCATACAAAGGACAACGGTCATCTAATTTAAAATTCACATTCTTTTTAATTATACATAATGCTTGGAGCTCAATAAATATTGGTATCACAAATGAATTGAAGCAAGCCCAGGTATATTAGAAAACATTTCACGTGGGGCACCTGGGTGGCTCAGTTGTTAAGCGTCTGCCTTCAGCTCAGGTCATGATCCCAGGGTCCTTGGATCAAGTCCCACATTAAGCACCCTGCTCAGCGGGGAGTCTGCTTCTCCCTCTAC
>NW_027725478.1:0-316 GCF_054177405.1 Leptonychotes weddellii | reverse complement strand
GGGATAATAGGTCGTGGTAACAGTAGTATAGGTTCTACCGCCCCAAAAGAGGTTGCTACGACCTTTCGCTTACAAGGAAAAGACTTTCAAATAAAAGAAAAATCACCTAATTATTTACGCCGAACTTTGCAAACAGTGGTGACTATTAGAAATAGTCATAGCAGTTTATGATTATGAATTCATTAACAGCAGATAATTTGAGGGTGATTAAGCACAGCTCAAAGGGTTTTGCAATTATAAACAGTCAAAGTCAACAAGGTACTGTATTAGTAGTGGTTCTATTCATTTTGGTTTTAATGGCAACTGCTAGTCTTAT
>NW_027725477.1:0-5159 GCF_054177405.1 Leptonychotes weddellii | reverse complement strand
CACGTCCTACCTTCCAGAAAGTGGTCGCTTTTCTGATGAGAGAGTTGTTGCTCTTCTTTTCTTCGATCTCCTGTTGAGTTTGTAGGTGTTCAGAATGGTTTGATACCTATCCAGCTGAATTCCTGAGAGGAGACGAAATCCAGGTCTCCTACTCCTCCGCCATCTTGTTCCGCCCCTTCATGAATTTTTTAATTCCTTAATTTCCTGGTTGACCAATTCATTCTTTAGTAGGATGCTCTTTAGCCTCCATGTATTTGAGTTCTTTCCAAATTTCCTCTTGTGATTGAGTCAGTTTCAAAGCATTGTGGCCAAAAAATATGCAGGGACTGATCCCAATCTTTTGGTACCGGTTGAGACCTGATTTGTGACCTAGGATGTGATCTATTTTGGAGAATGTTCCATGTCCATTAGAGAAGAATGTGTATTGTGTAGCTTTGGGATGGAATGTTCTGAATAGATCTGTGAAGTCCATCTGATCCAGTGTGTCATTCAAAGCCCTCATTTCCTTATTGATGTTCTGCTTAGATGATCTGTCCATTGTAGTTAAGGGGGGTGTTAAAGTCCCCTACTATTATTGTATTATTGTTGATGTGTTTCTTTGATTTTGTTATTAATTGGCTTATATATTTGGCTGCTCCCATGTTAGGGGCATAAATATTTACAATTGTTAGATCTTCTTGTTGGATAGACCCTTTAATTATGATATCATGTTCCTCCTCATCTCCTCCTCATCTCTTACACTGTAGGTGTACAGTGGGTAGAGGAGCCTCCCTGGAGTCCCTGTGCTCCAAGGACATTTCAGAGCTGCAGAGGGATTTTTATGTGAGGAGAAATGACCTTGTCACCTGTATAGGTAGACAGGACTTAGAAAGTATCACGTCCAAGCACTATGCATGGCAAAAGTAGAGGTGTCTTGAGATGGGTATCTATGTCATTGTCATAGCAGAAAGATGGGGGATGAAGTTCCAATGACTAGATAAGCTCATGACCATGGCTGCCTGGCCTGGAGGGAAACAGGCACAGGCTGCTAGCTCCATCCAATAAGTATGTCCTGGAGAGACTGTGGAGGAATTATCGGTTATGGGGGCTGACATCAGGAAGAATAAGAACACAGAACTTGAGAGGCACCTGTGTGCCTCAGACGGTTAAGTGCTTGCCTTCAGCTCAGGTCATGATCCCAGGGTGCTGGGAATGAGCTCCCATTGGGCTCCCTATTCAGCAGGGAGCCTCTCTCTCTCTCCCTTTCCCTCTGCTGCTCCCCTGTTTATGCTCTTTCTCTCTCTCAAATAAGTAAATAAAATCTTTAAAAAAAATAAGGAAAAGAAGTCAGAAGTTGAGAAACCTTGTCCATAGGGAGTCTGTCCTCAACTGCTATGTCTGTGTGGGGGGAGGAGGGTCCAGCCTGGGTCAGGGGGCAGCTTGGAGTCTGGTAACAAATTATACTAGACATCAGTGAATAAAATGCTGATTTGCCCATCCCTCAGGTTTCCTGTGTATTTGCCACAGATGGACATTGTACCCCCAAGTGCTGGCAGCTACTGGGGCCACGTCAGGGTGGCACAGAGGCAGGCTAGGAAGGAGTTAATGCACTCACATCTCCACCTGTCTTTCCCTATCATCTCTTATATAACCAATCTGATGTTTTTGTTCAGGAAGAAAGGAGAATATAGGCTCATTATAGTGGTTGAAAGGGCAGGGCAGGAAAAATAAAGGGACCCATGAAGGGAGCAGTGGGAAGATGGGATATATTGTGGTCTGAGCATCAGGGAGGACTTGTCAGAGGAAATGAGTCAGGCTGGGGTCTGAAGGGGGTGTCTCTGGGCCAGTGAAAAGATAGGAGCAATGATTTCCAAATCATAGAAATAACATAAGTTCACACAGCTGATGTAGGAGCAAGCACTGAATGCTGGACATGAATCCAAAAGAATGGTCAGTAAGCTAGAGGAAAAGGGTGAATGGAGAGGGAAGTGTAGGGGGAAAATCCTCTTATGTTCATTTCTAATTGTCTGTCCTCTTCCCACTCCTACTCCTGGACCAAGCCAGTAACCCTCTTGAGATCAAGAATTATGTCAAAATGCATACCATGCAAAAGCAAAGGCTTTCCAATACACCAAAATCTCAGTATCTGTATTTGATAAACTAATGCGTGGTTTTGGTAATTAGAGTATTTATAAATCATAAGGAATTACTGAGAAGCTCTCTCAAGGTCATGATGAGCCCTATAGCATGTTGTGGAGAGGTACAATTAGTGGGAAGAGGAAGATGGTACCTTGGTTGAGGAACTGCTGCCTGGGGTTGGTGGAGGCATCTGAGGAGTCTGAGGGTTGCTGCACGTTGACTGTGTTCTGATTACAGAAGGTCCTGGAAGCTGACTCTGTTCTTGGGTTGGCTGGGTCCTCTTGGATTCATCATTCTGTATGGTTTTGATTTTCTTTTTCTGAAAGTAGTATTTTCCCCATGGTTAATGGTTTTCAATATCAGATAAAGCAGAACATCTGTCTCTCTCTCTCTTCCTTTATATCCCTCACTCACTTTCCCTTCTTCTCTCTCTGTCTCTCTTTCTCTTGCTTTCTTTTTCTCCCCCTAACACACACCAGGATCTTCACTCTGGAATTATAGCACATATTTAGATACCTCCAACATCTCCCCAGCTCGGACACCAACCAGGATTACAAATGCCACTCTGCAAATTTTAACAACTCAGATAATTCTAATTTCATTGCTCTGTTGTGGAATTCTCTTCTACTTCTGCTGCAGACTGGCCTATGTCTCTTCTCCAGGAGAACACTGGATTTATGGACTGATAGAAAATCCTACCAGGCTCTAAGAAGAGCAGGTCTCAGAAGAATATCAGCTGGGTTTAAAATGTTTTTTTAACCACGTCTTTATCTCCTTGCACCTTGCACAAATAGGCATACTGGTGTCCATCACCTATTCTTTGGGTCTAGAAAACCCCATCTACATCCACTTGGATGCTTTGTTTATCATCCCAGAGAGATTCCCTCGGACTCATAATTCTAGAGGCAGGATTCTGACCAAGCAACCAAATCCTTCAGAGATCTCAACAACACATAGGCTCCTGCAGGAATTGCCCCAGGCCATTCCAAGTACCTGGATTTTCATACTTGTTAAGCAAGGGCAGGGAGTGTCAGTAAAATCTTTGCTCTTGACTACCATTACTTTTACTAATGAAAGCCCTTTTGTACCATTCTCCAACCAATATAAATTTGCCACAGTTCCACCATTTTTGGGATTTGTTTGTCTAATAGGTAAAGTGTCACTTGTTAAAGCTGTGGATGAGCTCCTGGAAATAGCTGCCTCTGGTGCGCAGCTTCCTGATTAGAGTGACCTCCCCCCGCCGAACCTCATTCCTCATTAGAAAGTGTGTTCAGAGCCTGGGCTGTCGAAACAAAGTCCAGACATGACCCTGTTTATTCATCAATTTTAAGAAATAAATTAATAAATATTGGAACATCTGCATACCTACCATGGACTCAGAAGTGCCCAGTAAGTGCTCAAGTTGTAGAGTTAATGACTTTCACTGTCTGGCTGAGCCTTGTGGAATGCTGTTAACCTCTACAAATCTCACTTTTCTCATCAGTGAAATGGACTAACAATAGCATCCGAATGACTCATAATAAAAGGCCTTATAAGGAAGAATGAGATCACACCCGGAATCACACAGATTTTAGAATCCAGTCAGTAAATGTTCAGTACGCAGAAATGTCAAGATTGTCATTAGCATTTCATGTCTATGCAGGGAGCTTGTATTTCCACTGTGATGTTCAGATTCTTCATGCTGTATATGTGACCCACATGATGCCATGAGAAATGGTTTCTTTTTTTTAATTTAATTTTATTATGTTATGTTAGTCACCATTCATTCCATCATTAGTTTTTTTCTATATTATGTTATGTTAATCACCATACATTACATCATTAGTTTTTGATGTAGTGTTCCCCATGATTCATTGTTTGTGTATAACACCCAGTGCTCCATTCAATACATGCCCTCCTTAATATCCATCACTGGGCAAACCCAACCCCCCACTCCCCTCCCCTCTAAAACCCTCAGTTTGTTTCTCAGAGTCCATAGTCTCTCACTGTTCGTCTCCCCCTCTGATTTGCCCCCCTTCATTTTTCCCTTCCTACTATGTTCTTTTCTTTTTTTAACATAGAATGTATTATTTGTTTCAGAGGTACAGATCTGTGATTCATCAGTCATACACAATTCACAGCACTCACCATAGCACATACCCTCCCAAATATCTATCACCCAGCCACCCCATCCCTCCCACCCCCCACCACTCCAGCAACCCTCAGTTTGTTTCCTGAGATTAAGAATTCTTCCTATCAGTGAGATCATATGATACTTGTCTTTCTCTGATTGACTAATTTTGCTTACATAATACCCTCTAGTTCCATCCACGTCATTGCAAGTGGCAAGATATCATTTTTTTGATGGCTGCATAATATTCCATTGTGTATATATATATATATCACATCTTCTTTATCCATTCATCTGTCGATGGACATCTTGGCTCTTTCCATAGTTTGGCTATTGTGGACATTGCTGCTATAAACATTGGGGTGCATGTACCCCTTCGGATCACTACATTTGTATCTTTGGGGTAAACACCCAGTAGCGAAACTGCAGGGTCATAAGGTAGCTCTGTTTTCAACTTTCTGAGGAACCTCCATACTGTTTTCCAGAGTGGCTGTTCCAGTTTGCATTCCCACCAACAGTGTAGGAGGGTTCCCCTTTCTCTGCATCCTCGCCAACATCTGCCGTTTCCTGGCTTCTAATTTTAGCTATTCTGATTGGTGTGAGGTGGTATCTCATTGAGGTTTTCATTTGGATTTCCCTGTTGCCGAGTGATGTTGAGCACTTTTTCGTGTGTCTGTTGGCCATTTGGATGTCTTCTTTGGAAAAATGTCTGTTCATGTCCTCTGCCCATTTCTTGATTGGATTCTTTGTTCTTTGGGTGTTCAGTTTGATAAGTTCTTTATAGATTTTGGATACTAACCCTTTATCTGATATGCCATTTGCAAATATCTTCTCCCATTCTGTTGGTTGTCTTTTGGTTTTGTTGACTGTTTCCTTTGCTGTGCAGAAGCTTTTTATCTTGTTGAAGTCCCAATAGCTCATTTTTGCCCTT
>NW_027725476.1:0-316 GCF_054177405.1 Leptonychotes weddellii | reverse complement strand
TTCAGGAATTATGATGATTATGGATCATATGCTGTAAATCAGACACAAAGCTGATGAGCACTTTAGAATGCATTAATTCCAGGTAGTTACTATTATTACCATTTTACAGAGGAAGAAATCGGAAGTCATAGAAGTTCAATACTTTGGCCAAGGCTACACAGTTATTAAACAAACCAGACCTAACTTCAAAGCCTGTGCAAGATTATAACCCTTGCCCCATACTTCCTCCTTAACTTTACACTAACCATCTGCCCCTGGGCTGGTTTAATGGGCAACCACATCCACTAGACTTCACTGCTGATAACATCTGGGATGA
>NW_027725475.1:0-316 GCF_054177405.1 Leptonychotes weddellii | reverse complement strand
TTTTTTTTTTCCTTTTTGTCATTTTCTCCTAAAGGCTCACAGTTGCCGCTGCCGGTGGCCCTGTTAAAATCAGCATTCCTCGGAAGTTTGCCCACTTCAGCAGCATCTGCTAAATGCCTGTGTGCCAGACGCTTCTCCGGGCTCTAAGGTGCCTGGGTCAGGTGGGGGAAGGAGGCGACTGTAAACCTGGTTAAGGTATCAAGGAGAGCCAGGAAGTCCTCACACCACGGAACAGGCCGAAGGTACTGTATCCGTGCGTAAGTTTATTATGAGCGTCGCTGAGATCAAGCGTGGGCCGCGCACCGTCTGCAAAGAA
>NW_027725474.1:0-316 GCF_054177405.1 Leptonychotes weddellii | reverse complement strand
GGGAAGGAATATGCAGGCCGAGGCTGCAGGGGGTGGCGGGAAGGGAATGTGGTAACTTAGGTATCTGTTGGGGTCGAGGTGGGGACTGGAGGCGGGGAGGGAGGATGGGAAGGAACCGCGGTGATAAGGCGGTGAGGCCCCGGGGACCAGAGGAAACCTGCTCCTCAGCCGACCTTGTGAGCGGCATGCCTCCCTTTCTCCTGTGTCCCATGCATCTCCTCCAGCTTTGAACGCTTAGATTCCTTCTGAGGTCAAAGTAAAAATGGCTTGAGGGTTGGGGCAGCCCTGTCTGTGTTGATGGTGAGGTGGGAATGTT
>NW_027725473.1:0-316 GCF_054177405.1 Leptonychotes weddellii | reverse complement strand
CTTTCATAATGTTCACAATTTCTAAGACCATTTGTTAAGCGGAATCTCACTCAATGTAGATTCATCTGATGGATTCCTGATGTTTATATTTAGAATCAACATTCCTGGTAGAATAACTTTTGTGTGATAAAATATGCCTCAGGCATCACAGTGGGAGATGAATGATGTCATTTTGGCTTACTGGTGATGTTAATTCCAATCACTTGGTTAAGACGGTGTTTGCCAGATTGTAAATTATTCTTTATCTTTTGTAATTAATAAATAAATCTGTGGGTCAATACTTTGACATTGTGTGAATGTTCTGTCTGCCAATGAT
>NW_027725472.1:0-316 GCF_054177405.1 Leptonychotes weddellii | reverse complement strand
GCATCTGGCCAGCCCTGCTCCTGCCTTCAGCAGCCCACACCCCCTTGGGGTACGTTCCTGGAACTGCCACTGGGCAGTATATATTTTACTCCCAGAAGCTGTCAATTGGGTTGAAGTAGTGAAATATTCATATTAATTTTGAGCCACGCTGGAGTCAAGGCTGGAAATTTATTCTTTTCTTTATTTCTTTGCATTTTTTCCCCCAGCCATACTGCCCAATGGAGCTTCAGCAATGTGATTAAAGGTCAATATTAAGATGATCTGGGAATAAAATGTTAACAATCTGGAGACGGCTCAAGTTGAATATAAAGCCCTT
>NW_027725471.1:0-316 GCF_054177405.1 Leptonychotes weddellii | reverse complement strand
CACAATCTGGTTTGAATATAAAGTTCCCTTGACCCCCCATAAGAGCTCTGTATTCAATGTCTTCCACAACGGTATCAGCCTTATATCTAAAAGGAGTCAGACATAAGAGCACAGTCATTCTTTTGTTCTTTTGCTTGACTTATTAATCTTTATATAATTTACTGGACTCATTCCTATTCTTTTTAATAATAGCTTTATTGAGACTATAGAGTGTGTGAATTATAATTCACATACTATAAAATTCACCCTTTTAAAGTGCACAATTCAACAGTTTTTAGTATATTCTCAGAGTTGTTCCCCCATCACTATCTAATTT
>NW_027725470.1:0-316 GCF_054177405.1 Leptonychotes weddellii | reverse complement strand
TTTGTTGTCTGTAACATGTAGATGAGTGCTCTTCCTGGAATGCCTGGTCTCTGATATCCAGGGAGCTTCTTTTCATTCATCAACACCATACTCAAGCTGCATTACTTCTTCTTCTTCTTTTTTTTTTTTAGAGAGAGAGTGTGAGTGGGGTTGGGGAGGTGCAGAGGGAGAAGACAGAGAATCTTAAGCAGGCTCCATGCTCAGCACGGGGCACTGAGGGACTCCATCTCACAAACCTGAGATCATGACCTGAGTGGAAACCAAGAGTCCCAGGCTCAGCTGACTGAGCACCCAGGTGCCCCTCAAGCTGCATTAC
>NW_027725469.1:0-316 GCF_054177405.1 Leptonychotes weddellii | reverse complement strand
CCACAGGCCAGCCACAGACAGGCTTGGCACCCACGGGCCACAGATACAACGGGAGACGGCTCTGGCGTTGTCGAGTCTGAGTTCAAGTCCTGGTTGTGCACTAACCATATGAGCGCCTTTTTTTTTTTAAGATTTTATTTATTTATCAGAGAGAGAGAGAGAGCACAAGCAGGGGGAATGGCAGGCAGAGGGAGAAGCAAGCTCCCCACTGAGCAGAGAGCCTGAAGTGGTACTCGATCCTAGGACCCTGGGATCATGACCTGAGCTGAAGGCAGACACTTAACTGACTGAGCCACCCAGGCGTCCCCAAATGTGT
>NW_027725468.1:0-316 GCF_054177405.1 Leptonychotes weddellii | reverse complement strand
CTCCAAGTGCAGAGAAACCCCTGTCTGAGGGGTGGAGTGCCCAGACCTCCTCACGGGCAGACCCAGACGGTCACTAGAATGGGATGGCCACCTGGCCGCCAGATGTTCTAGTTGTGGGCTCTGTAAACTCTCAAAAACGGTTCCGGGAAAACATGCCTACCTCTCTACGCGGGGAACCACAAACAGGGCAAATTATTGATGCTTGATAAGTGAATTCCTGCATCTTTTCCATAACTTTGAAAAATTTAAAAAACTGTTTAAAATGACTATCTTATGGATGGAGACAGGGTGGGAGTGAAAGCTCTCTTAGATCTTT
>NW_027725467.1:0-316 GCF_054177405.1 Leptonychotes weddellii | reverse complement strand
TGAAATGGATAGATCAGCGGTGCTTTCAATATAAAAATAGATTTTTAATGAACTTGCTTTAAAATAAATTTGGGGTATAAATCAACCTGTTTCCCTGACGTGAATCTTGTGACCATTTTCTCCATCCTTTGAAATGAGAAACACAGGTGTGCATTTTGGAAACGAGAAAGTGAAATTTCCATGTGTCATTTTGAGCAGCGCATTGAGAAATGGTTGAAAGGAAAAGAGTGTAGTGAGTCCACAGCACATAAAAATATGCCCACACCCATAGCTCTCTCAGGCATAGTGAACTATTATTCGGACAACTGACATATAT
>NW_027725466.1:0-5159 GCF_054177405.1 Leptonychotes weddellii | reverse complement strand
CCGAATATCGCCTCGGATTCACTTCTCCGCACGTCCTACCTTCCAGAAAGTGGTCGCTTTTCTGATGAGAGAGTTGTTGCTCTTCTTTTCTTCGATCTCCTGTTGAGTTTGTAGGTGTTCAGAATGGTTTGATCCCTATCCAGCTGAATTCCTGAGAGGAGACGAAATCCAGGTCTCCTACTCCTCCGCCATCTTGCTCATGCCTCCCAGAACTTCTCTTACTCTTCCATTCTCCTTAAGGAATCGCAGGCCGTAAGTATGAAGAACTTTTCACCATAGAATTGTGAACTAGAATATTTTGGCGGACAATGATTATCCACTATCTAGACATAACATTTAATTGGCTGTTAAGAGTCAGGATCCTTCAGGTTTTAAGTTTCCCTTTAATTATTAATAAGGCCATCAGTAGCTTCCCTGGGAAGCTACTTTTACAAGCTCATAAAGACCTCCATGATTTTAAATTTTCTAGTTCATTTCTCGCCAGGATAATTTGCCCTTATGAAATTGAAATGTTGGTAATTATAAGCTACCTTACCTGACACACAGGGATACATCCCATAGGCATTCTGAAGTTGTATAAATAATTCTGGTGTAGAGTACTTTAAGGAAGTCTCCCACATATTTCTATAAAACTCTCCTGGTTCTTTGGTATACAGGGGACTTAACCTGTCATGTTCCATGTACACTACTCAATGCTCAAGTTTAAGCACAGAGTGAAATAATATGGTATTTTGTTAACTAAGAGAACCTAAAACATGTGCGTTTTTACTTTAAAAGATCAAAATCTTAACTTTCCACTGGGTTTATTACTGTTAAACCAACCTAAAAGACAAATACAGGGGAATGATTTATTTAATGACCCATCCATATGCTACACTAATGCCAAAATACCGTAATTTGTCTAGACATTTTCTCTTTGGCCTTTGTTCCAAACATTCTTAGTTAAAAAGCATCTCCCCATGCTCTTTAATAAGGATTGAACAGAAAGATGCCAATTATTGCCTGCTATCCTCAAAGGAATTCTTTCTAATTGCATTTTGAAATTAACTAATGAAATGTGAAAATGTATGTAGAGCCCTGGGAACAGAAGAAAAATAAAAACTTGGAGGATTCACCTAAAGGAATAGAGAAAATATGAAAAGCAAGTGCACTCCAGAGGATTATATGAATAAAATACAAGTGGTTTATGACAAAATTAATAGTTCATGGAATTTAGACCACTGAAAAAAGGAAATGCATTTTTTTTTATGAAGGATTTTTTTTGTCCTACCCTTTCATTGTTCCTTCATTTATAAAGCAAAAAAAGAAATCATTGCAAGAACTGCTTAATGAGAGAAGATGACCTGGGAGCTGTTGAGCTTTGTGAGCTCAAAGGTAACAGACAGTTGCTACAGAAGAGCCAGGAGAGGATTATAGGGAAAGAGAGCAAGTAAGATGGGTGAAAGTGGTTAAAAGACAACACAACAACTTGCAGCAAACTACAAGTCTTAAAAGCCAATTACTGAAAAATGATGATCTCTTAGGGACGTTTCAAAACATTTTTCCAAAATCTTTAACTTTAAAGAAATTATTTAATAAAAAGTGTATTAGAATCCCCATTTGATCTAATGAGCTCTTTCATTATATCAACTCTAAAATGATATTTTACACTTAAAAACTCCCTCTTCTATTATTTCATTGATTATACTTTCGGCTCAGTATAGCTTACAATAGAATCCTGACAAATTATCATTGTTTTCAGAGCTTTGGAAAAAAAATTGAGTAGTAACATATTAGAAACAATCAAAAAAAAAACAACTAGTTTAAAATAATTCTTATACATAGATTTGTTTTTCATCAATATTTCCAAAAAATAAGATAGTATCATATCATCATAAGCAAAGACTGGCTACTGAGAACAATTTCTAAAAAAATTTTATAACACTTTTCCCCTAATAAAAGCAATACATATTTACTGATCCAGTATAGAAAAATAGACCTTGTCTTTTCTAGCTATGTAATACCATATAACTCATTTAACCCAATTTCTTACCTGTAAACGAGGGGTAATCACCTTTATTTTACTTGTCATGAGGACTAAATATGGGAGCTTGTGTACAGTGCTCTACACATATTAAGTTTCAATAAGATTTTGTTTCCTTGCCTGTCTATTCTGGGTAAAATACTCTTGCATCCCTCCTAAATACTCTTTATTGACTATGGAGATTATATGAAGAGTTTTTAAATTGGCAATTATAAAAAAAGAAAAAATTCAATTAATTCTAAATAAGTGATCTCAGGGCCATTAAAGACATAGTCTTAATGAATATGGTGTAAAAGGATGTATTTCAAATTTAGGAATAATTATTTTAATTTAGGTGACTTTGGTGAGTTAAAAAAAAAAACAGATTCTGAGATTTTACGATGTTACAAACTGGCCGTTAGTCCAATAGTTTGGACTATGGTCAATACTAATGACCAGATAATAGTTTGGTAGTTTTCATAGAAAAAAATATTTAAAGAGAAATTTTTTAAAAACTAAATTATAATCATCTGCTCCCACGCCTTTCCTTTTGAAAAGCGACCTTTCTAGGGCGCCTGGGTGGCTCAGTCGTTACGCGTCTGCCTTCGGCTCAGGTCATGATCCCAGAGTCCTCCGATGGAGTCCCACTTCGGGGCCCCTGGTCCACAGGAAGCCTGCTTCTCCCTCTCCCACTCCCCCTGCTTGTGTTCCCTCTCTCGCTGTCTCTCCCTCTCTGTCAAAATAAATAAATAAAATCTTGAAAAGCGTCCTAAGGAGGCATTCAACCAAGATGGCGGCTAGGAGACCCTCCGCCCACGTCTCCCTACAAATGTCAACAATTACAAGGATATCCACCAACCAAAACAGCTCTCCGAGAGGCTTGGAGTCCACTTTAGAAACTTCAGCAACACGGTGAAACAAAAAGCCTGAGAATAACCACACAAAAAGAGAAGGAAAATAGTTTCATTTGCCTGCATCATCCCATCCGCCAAGCCAGCTCTCCTCAGCACCAAAAAAGAACTTCCCAGCTAGAAGGAATTCTCCTCCCAGGAAAAGGAAGAGTTAGTGGGGTGAGCAACCAGTTTCCCCAGCCTTTCAGGCCATGAAGGTGCTGCCCCCTATTCAGAAAAGCCGAGACCTACAGAGACAGCGAGGAACACGGAAAGAAAAGCAAGGACTACCTGTAGCAGCCACACAGCAGAAGGATCGTCGTTCACAGGGAACTCCTCTACAGATAAATCCAGTGGTGTTCACCAAAGGCCAGCACAGCTGCCACGGACCCCTGCAGATTTTGGCTTTTGCCCCACAGGTATTCATCATATTCACTGACATCAGCTGCCTCAGCCCCTTTCGGTTCGCCTGGCCCTCAGGAGCTCTGAACCGCCCAGACAGGCAAGCGGGCCTCTGCGGCTGCGCAAGCCGAACTCCCGCCTAGAACCACTGCCCTGCCGGCGCGCAGGACTAGCCCCTCGAACTGTGGACCGGCATGCCCCCAGTCCAACCCCCCTGCACTGGCCTCTGCGGCTGTGTGCCATGGCGAGACCCAGCAGCCGGGCGGTACGTGCCGATAGCCAGGATGCCTGTAGCTACAAGCGTGCCCACAGCTAGCCCCAACCTTTGCTGCCTGTTCTAGCCCACACAACTGCGTCTGTGTGGGCCGCAGGTGTCTTCCGCCACAGAAGCACCTGCGACTGACTCCTGGAACTGAGTGTGTGCACACCACCAGCAGTATGCCATTGCTGCCCTGATCCCAGCCACTGGAACTGGAACTGCCACTAAGAACCTCAACAGGGGCGCCTGGGTGGCTCAGTTGGTTAAGCGACTGCCTTCGGCTCAGGTCATGATCCTGGAGTCCCGGGATCGAGTCCCGCATGGGGCTCCCTGCTCGGCAGGGAGTCTGCTTCTCCCTCTGACCCTCCCCCCTCTCATGTGCTCTCTCTCAAATAAATAAATAAAATCTTTAAAAAAAAAAAAGAACCTCAACAGACCTTGGAGCCACTGTAGACACACACTCCCCAGCCCCACTCCTAACCCTGGCGCAGCACTCACCAAGAACCCTGAAGTTGTAGATGCTGTGGACCCCAGTGGCCTGAGCTGAAAGACATCATGCCCCCTAGACTACCCTTGGTCACAACACACTCCAGCTTGCCCCCACCTACAGGTGAAAGTCAGAAAGACCAAAGTCAGTCCATAAAGTCTAGCAGAGGAGGCTGCTCTTTATATCGGATAAAGAATGAATACCCAAAATATATAAAGAACTCATACAGCCCAGTAGTGGGAAAAAAAAATCTGATTTTTAAAATGGGCAGAGGAAGTGAGTAGACATTTTCCCAAAGAAGGTATCCAAATGGCCAACAGGTAGGTAGTAAAAGGTGTTCAATATCACAATTATCAGGGAAATGCAAATCAAAATCACAATGACATATCACTTCACACCCATTAGAATGGCTATCATTGAAAAGACAAGAAATTACAAGTGTTGGAGAGGATGTGGAGAATAAGGAACCCTTGTGCACTGTTGATGGGAATGCAAATTGGTAGAGCCACTGTGGAAGACAATATAGAGAGTCCTCAAAAAATTAAAAATAGAACTACTATTATCATCCAGCAATCCCATTAATGATATATATCCAAAGAAATGAAAGCTGAATATCAGAAAGATCTCTACTCCCATGGTCCTTGCAGCATTATTCACAACAGGTAAGATATGGAACAACCTAAGTGTCTATCAATGGATGAAGGATAGATGTGGTATATATATTCAATGGAATATTATCCAGCCATGAAAAAAAGAAGGAAATCCTGCTATTTGTGACAAAATGGATGGACTTTGAGGGCATTATGTTAAGTGAAGTAAGCTGGCCAGAAAAAGACAAATACTATGTGATCTCACTTACATGTGGAATCTAAAAAAGGTAAACTCATAGAAATAGAAAGTAGAATGGTGGTTACCAGGGACTTGGGAGTAGGGGAAATGGGGAGATGTCGGTCAAAGAGTCCAAACTTCCAGTTATAAGATGAATAAGTTCTGAGGATCTAAAGTACAACATGGTGATGATAGTTAATAATTCTGTATTATATACTTGAAAATTGCTAAGATAGTATATTTTAAATGTTCTCACCACAAAAATGAAATGGTAATTACATGACATGATAC
>NW_027725465.1:0-316 GCF_054177405.1 Leptonychotes weddellii | reverse complement strand
TTTCCCATCCTAGGATCCTTAATTTAGTCACAGCTCCAAAGTCCCTTTGGTTGTGCAAGAAAACACATTAACAGGTTCTGGGGATTAGGGCAAGGGCATTTTTGGGAACCCATTATTCTGTTTACCTTAGGGGGGCAGGGCTTAAACCCCAGCTCTACTATTTGCATCCCTCTGTGCCTCAGTTTCCTCCCCTCTAACGTGGGATAATGATGAGGCTGGTGGAAATAACTACCACCTAGGATCCTAAAGGTTAAAGGGGATGCTATATGTTAAAGTGCTTTGTGAAGTTCTATAAACAGGTAGCTTCTTGCTATCA
>NW_027725464.1:0-316 GCF_054177405.1 Leptonychotes weddellii | reverse complement strand
TTTTTTTTAAAGATTTTATTTATTTATCTGAGACAGAGAGAATGAGAGAGACAGAGAGCACATGAGAGGGGGGAGGGTCAGAGGGAGAAGCAGGCTCCTCGCCGAGCAGGGAGCCCGATGCGGGACTCGATCCCGGGACTCCAGGATCATGACCTGAGCCGAAGGCAGTCGCTTAACCAACTGAGCCACCCAGGCGCCCCTAGAATGTCCCTCTTAAGCAGCTCAGCTTTGTGGGCTGAGTCTTCACTGTAGGAGGTGGCCCTGTCTGGGGTGGTGGCTTTGTGGGAGCCCTAGGCTTGGCCAGTGTGTGTCCTCC
>NW_027725463.1:0-316 GCF_054177405.1 Leptonychotes weddellii | reverse complement strand
GGGGGGGGGCGGGGGGCAGGGAGTGTGGCCCGGAGGGAACAAGATGCACCATGTCCCGGCCTCTGCAGCTGGGTCGCGGGTACCTGTCACTCATGATACTAGTCTTTCTGTTTTGTACGTATTGGCCATTTTTTATAAGAAAAGGTTTTAAACAGTGACGTGGTGAGGTAAGACGCTATGCTCTTCATTTTACAGAAGGGCAAGTCGAGGTACAGAGCACGTGCAAGGTTACACGGCAAGACTCAGGGAGCTTGCTACCCTCTTCTGGATGGGGAGGCTTAGCAACCGGGCTGGCGGGGCAGGTCCCCTGGGCCAG
>NW_027725462.1:0-316 GCF_054177405.1 Leptonychotes weddellii | reverse complement strand
TGATGATTTTTCTAAGAAATAAGATGGAAAAAAGCAAAATATTCAGACCAAGAACTTACAAATTCACTCTTTAAATTTCCAATATCCTTATAAAGCCTATAAATTAATTATTGATTGAAGATTCTGAATTTATCCCTCCTCCCCCATCTTTTGGAAGACATAACTGACAGACTTCTGGATTTTCTTTTTTTTTCTTTTTTTTTTTTTAAAGATTTTATTTATTTATTTGAGAGAGAGAATGAGATAGAGAGAGAGCATGAGAGGGGGGAGGGTCAGAAGGAGAAGCAGACTCCCTGCTGAGCAGGGAGCCTGATGC
>NW_027725461.1:0-316 GCF_054177405.1 Leptonychotes weddellii | reverse complement strand
TGATTTTCGTTATAAACAAAGCTTACTTTCCAGGAGTCAAATGTTTTTGGTTTTTTGTTTTTTGGGGGGAGTTTGCTTTGTTTTGTTTTTATATATATATATTTCTTTATTTTATTATATTATGTTAATCACCATACATTGCATCATTAGTTTTTGATGTAGTGTTCCATGATTCATTGTGTATAACACCCAGTGCTCCATTCATTACGTGCCCTCTTTAATACCCATCACCAGGCTAACCCATCCCCCCACCCCCTCCCCTCTAGAACTCTCATTTTGTTTCTTAGAGCCCAGAGTCTTTCATGGTTCCCCCTCC
>NW_027725460.1:0-316 GCF_054177405.1 Leptonychotes weddellii | reverse complement strand
TGCGTGTGTCTGTGTGTGCATGCTTGTGTGTGCGCGCGCGTGTGTGTCTTGGTCTGTGTGTGCCTGTGTGTGTGCGCATGTGTGTGTGCATGCGTATGTGTGTGCGCGTGTGTGTGCGTGTGTGTCTGTATGTGTGTGCATGCTTGTGTGCATGTGTATGTGTGCATGCGTGTGTGCGTGCGTGTCTCTGTGTGTGTCTGTGTGTGCATGCTTGTGTGTGCACGTGTGTGTATGTCTTGGTCTGTGTGTGTGTGCATATGCATATGTGTGTGCGTGTCTCTGTGTGTGTGCGTGTGCATGTGTGCATATATGCATG
>NW_027725459.1:0-316 GCF_054177405.1 Leptonychotes weddellii | reverse complement strand
TTTTTTTTTTTAAAGATTTTATTTATTTATTTGAGAGAGAGAGAATGAGAGAGAGCGAGTACATGAGAGGAGGGAGGGTCAGAGGGAGAAGCAGACCCCCCGCCGAGCAGGGAGCCTGATGTGGGACTCGATCCTGGGACTCCAGGATCATGACCTGAGCCGAAGGCAGTCGCTTAACCAACTGAGCCACCCAGGCGCCCTACTTTTAGGCAATTCTTTTGTAAAAGAAGCCACCCCTGACTGCAGTTTGGGATCATTGTTGTTTCGAGGGGCGAATCAGTGATAGGAATGATGATGAGAATGGCTTGCTTTCATA
>NW_027725458.1:0-316 GCF_054177405.1 Leptonychotes weddellii | reverse complement strand
TGTGGAGCTGCTTGACTTTTAAGATTTTTATTTATCTGAGAGAGAAAGAACATGATGGTGGGCGGGGGGAGGCAAAAGGAGAGGGAGAAGCAGACCCCTGATGTGGAGCTCCATCCCAGGACCCTGGGATCATGACCCGAGCCGAAGGCAGACACTTAACTGACTGAGCCAGCCAGGCGCCCCTGACTTTTTTTTTTTTTTTAAGATTTTATTTGTAGAGAGTGCATAAGCAGGGGGAGTGGCAGGCAGAGAGACAAGCAGGCTTCCCACTGAGCAGCAGCCCAATGCGGGACTCGATCCGAGGATACTGGGATCA
>NW_027725457.1:0-316 GCF_054177405.1 Leptonychotes weddellii | reverse complement strand
TTTCAAGGGACTGAAATAAATGGCACCTACCAAGCTAGCACCTGTTTCTCAGTTTTGAACCACTAGCATCCTTAACGCACCGTGGGCAAGTCGTTGACGAAATTACCCCTGGCTTTGAATATTAAACGTATATCTGAAATGTAGTCGAGTGTTTCGCTCCTCTCCTCCTCTTGAATCATTTCTGTACACTTCAAGTCAAGGTAGAATAGTGATGTTGGCAAGATGGTCTCACGGAGGGAGGAAAGAACTCACGTCCCCGGTGGGACACGGACGCGCGTCTTCCTGGTGGGGTGCTTTTTCCTCGGAGGTCCATGCC
>NW_027725456.1:0-316 GCF_054177405.1 Leptonychotes weddellii | reverse complement strand
ATCAAAAACTAATGATGTAGGGGCGCCTGGGTGGCTCAGTCGGTTAAGCAACTGCCTTCGGCTCAGGTCATGGTCCTGGAGTCCCGGGATCGAGTCCCGCATCAGGTTCCCTGCTCAGCGGGGGGTCTGCTTCTCCCTCTGACCCTCCTCCCTCTCATGCTGTCTCTCATTCTCTCTCTCTCAAATAAATAAAAATCTTTAAAAAAAAAAAAACTAATGATGTATTGTATGGTGACTAACATCACATAATAAAATTAAATTAAATTAAAAAAAAGAAAGTTTATAATGGGCCACTCCTCATGACCCCAGGGCAGGT
>NW_027725455.1:0-5159 GCF_054177405.1 Leptonychotes weddellii | reverse complement strand
ATATATATTTACATATATAAAACATGTATGTATTTTAAGTCAGTAGAATATTTCTTAAAATTATAGAACACTCAAACATGTTTGAAAATGCTCTTAGATCATATATTGGCCTTATATTAATTTGCTCAGTCAAATTTTTCCACAAAAAATATAAAATCTGATTTAGTAGCATCAAATTAACTCTAGTCCTTGTAATTTTCTCTTAAATTTTTTAAATTTAGAAACACTTGGGGCACCTGGGTGGCTCAGTCGTTAAGCGTCTGCCTTCGGCTCAGGTCATGATCCCAGGGTCCTGGGATCGAGCCCACATCGGGCTCCCTGCTCCACGGGAAGCCTGCTTCTCCCTCTCCCACTCCCCCTGCTTGTGCTCTCTCTCTCTCTCAAATAAATAAATTAAAAAAAATAAATTTAGAAATACTTAAAAAAAAATAATTTCAAATTTACAGAAAAGCTGCAAGTGAAAAGAACACCCATAACACCCTTTACCCAGATTTACCCATCTAAATATTACTTAACATTTCACCCATTTTATCATTTGCACTCTCTCTATACACACACAAGCACATAGACAGGTTTTACACACACACACACACACACACACAAATGGGATAATAATGTATAAGAAAATAGGCAATGTAGAGTGTCTGCCTGTGTATTTGAGGTGAACTATTCAGGAATAAATTACACACATCGTTGCCCTTACCCTTAAATACTTCGGTATGTATTTCCTAAGAATATTCTCCCTTCAGCTCAGGTCATGATCCCGGAGTCCTGGGATCAAGCCCCGCATCGGGCTCCCTGCTCGGCGGGAGGCCTGCTTCTCCCTCTCTCACTCCCCCTGCTTGTGTTCCCTCTCTCGCTGTGTCTCTCTCTGTCAAATAAATAAAATCTTTAAAAAAAAAAGAGAGCAAGCGAGCATGCATGCATGTGAGCGGGAACAGGGCCGGTGGGCAGAGGGAGAGGGAGAAAGAAACTTAAGCGGACTCTGCGCTGAGCACGGAGCTGGCCCAGGGCTCAATCTCATGACCCTGAGATCACGACCTGAGCCGAAACCAAGAGCCAGTCGGTTGCTTAACTAACTGCACCACCCGGGTGCCCTGAACCAATGTTTTTTATAACACTTTTCCTTCTGGAACAGGATCCATTCTAGGATCATAGTTCATGCATTTTTAAAATGTGAAAAGCAGTACATTTTTATCAAGTGAAATTCTAATAGTAAGTGTTTTAACGGGCCAACTCAAGTATATTTTTCGTTAGTGTTTATGCAAAAATTTGTGTTTCAATTTTTTGTAAAAACTGTTTTATTCAGAAGAGCAATATTTCAGTTACTCCTCAGGTTACACAGGCAATATCAAGTTTCCTATGGGCTCTACTGTTGCTAGTGAGAGTAACATACATTTTCCCAAAATTCAGTTTGAGTCTGGCATTATCTCTGAAAAACTATCACTATGATTGTGTTAGTTCATAAAAAGTGTTTTTTCCCTGTGTAACCCAAGCTGGTACAGCATACTGGCCTTTTGCGTTAGCACGAAGCCGGCAAACGTCCTCTCAAATAAATGAACATGTTCAGTTCAAATGACTCACTTGGCAGGAATAAGAAGTTCACATGACAATTTGTGGGCTAATTCACATGACCCCACCAATGAAAGATGTGGACTAATATTGGGTTCTCAGACCAACAGGGCACTGAAAAGTTCCTTTTTGTTCTCATAGTGACCTGTGTTAACCCTTACTACTCAAAGTTGGTACAGAAGCGCAGGGGTCATCTGAAAGCCCGTGAGAAATAGACTCTCAGGTCCCACCTTGAACCTGAACTAGAAACCGTACTTTGTCACAGTTTAATTTACTGGTTTCTGAATTTTTCACTAAACTTCTAAAATGAAAGTAATTACGTGATCCTTTCCACAAACCTTAAAACCCTTGGACAATAAAGAATCTTATGAATATCAATTCCTATATTAGATTTTCATCACAAATTCAAACGAGGAAAAAATGCAGGGTGACACTGCCTAATAGTTCTATGACCTCGGTTAAGTTATTTCACGTCTCTCTGCCTCTATCTCCGTAACTATAAAATGGGGAACAGAAGAAAACTTTCACCTAGAACACCTACGCCTCCCAAAGTTACTGCAGAAGACTGCACACAAAGTGCTGGTGCACAGTCATCACTCAGTATGTTCTGCTGTGATCACGCCATCAATACCACACACCTTAACCATACCCGGTTGAAGGCTGGGATCTTAGTTTTACCACTTGCTGTCTAATGTTAAATGAGATCCGACCCTGAGTTTTCAAACTTCTTCATCTTTCAAATGGGGATAACAGTAAATAACATCACAGAGTTGTGATGCGTGTAACTGTGGTAACTGTCATCACTTACTGTGATAAGTAAATGTGATAATACGTTCAAAGCGACTATAGCTTAGTGTCAGTGATACTACAGACAGACATGGGTTCTGTGATTATGTCCACAGGTCAGCAGTTTCTTTCTTCCATGATTACAAATATTTGATGATAGAAGATGGAAAAAAAACCCAACAGGAAGAGGTGCCATCAGATGTTCTCCATATGACAGAGTAGATGCAGGGCTGGAAAATCTGAGCTCGAGGCTCTGGCCCCAGCTAGCCTGTTGTGAGCCTTTGGGCAGGTAGTTCATCAGCCCAGGCTTTAGTTTTTCCATTTGGAAAATGAAAGGGCTGAGCTAGGGGACATTTGTGAGTGGGCCCAGTACTAATACTCAATAGGATTATATATTACCAGCTTAGAATTTTTTTTGTCCTCATTTTAACTTGCTTACCTCTGTAAAGACCCTATCTCCAAATAAGATCACATTCTGAGGTACTGGGAAGTAGGATTTCAACACATATATTTTGGAGACATAATTCAATCCTTAACAAGTGTCTATAGGCTAGCTCAGAATTTTTAAAACAATTCATATAAGGGTATTATAACTTTGCCTAAAAGGAAAAACAGTGATTTATTTATATCTAAAGTACAAAGCTCAGATTACAGGCATCTAATAAATGCCAAATAATATGGTAAAGACTGGTTAATGGTTCCATAGATGAGTTCAGTTTGTAAAAATCCATCAGACTGTGTACTTACCATAATGTGTACTTTTCTGTACGTATACTGTATTTAGTGAAAACATTTAAATATCAGAGAAAGAATATTTCATATACACCTTAAATTCTAACTCCTCCAAACTTTCAGATTAGGTCCAAAGAGAGTAAATCTTAGAACTTTTCTGGACTTGAAACTTCAATCTTTATTCCAGATCCAACAAAAATTGAGACCAAAGATGTCCAGAAAACCTCATGCTATTATCATACTCTCAAATCATACCAGGAACAACAATGGATGCTAATTCCAACTCCAATCATAAAGAACTGTATCTCTGAGTCGTAGCAGCCTACTTAAATAAGGCTTCAGTTTCTTCACCTATATGATGTTGTATGTACTCTGATTTGCTTTTCTATTCTAAAAGCATATGAATCTGATATATTTCCCTGAATGGTACTATAAAAATAATTACATACACTTTAAGTTAATGATCTAGAACTAAGTCTCCAGGAAATATGTAATACTCACATGTAGTTATACTCAATTTTTAAAACTACGACGATACACACCTTAGCTACATTTACTTACCTGAGTAAGTAACATAAAGGCATTATCTGCCCGAAGATGTTTGGTGAGAAATTCCACACAATGTGCTTCCAGGGCTGGGACTGCATATTTCTTAGCAGTATAAAGAGTGGTCATAACTGTCTCTGGGCCAATTTGAACTTCATCTGAATACAGAAATCTGGAAAGCAATTGGGAAATTACAGAGATGGCCGTTAATATTTTAGATAAGCAATCCATCAGAGCGAAACCTCTGAGGAATATTTTAAAAGGTAGCGAGCAAACTGAAAAACAACCTGAAATTGGTATCAGACTTTGCAGGACGACAGGGCATTTGCACATACGTCATCTCATTTATTCTTACTTGGTCCTGAGAGGTGCGTAGTGTCTCCATTTTACCAAGGAAACTGAAGTTACGTGAAGATCACAAGACAGACCCATCTCTCTTAAGCCAAATTTTCAGGAGTCTTTTAACACCCCACCGCAGCTCAGGACAGCAGTGGTTCACTTACGTCTCCTTCATCAAAGGATGTTCATTTAAACAAATCTACAGGTAGCTTAAGTTCACATCTCTAGATGTCAAAACATTCATTTATTTGCTGATAATGGTGTCTTGTTATTCTGGGCATCTTTTAACTTTTCTTTGTTACTCCCAAACTAGCATAATGCCCAAAGACTAGCGTACTGGGTCTTTGGAGGAATAAATCTTAAATGACCCATGTCGTTTTGTGCTTTTAGGTATTTAGGTCTAATTTTCTCTCAAAATACTATCAGTCCAATACTGCCTCCTCCCAGTTCGCTGCTTCTAACTGCTAGATTGCTAGATAGATCAGCTTCACGGAACTGCAAATAAGACATAAGATTCTCAGTGAAAGCCTGGGCAGTTCTTATTGAACTATCTTTTGCATATCAACTTTAGGCCTCTTTTGTGGCTCCTCAGAGACCCTGTGTACATGTACTGCCCAGTTCTCAACTATATACAGGAAAGCCAAGGAGGGTAGGGAAGGATGGTATGAAGAACAAGAACTGCATTTTAGTGGGGTGCCTGGGTGGCTCAGCTGGTTGAGCATCTGACTCTTGATTCTGGCTCAGGTCATGATCTCAGGGTCATGGGATTGAGCCGCGCATTGGGCTCTGTGCTCAGCGGGGAGTCTGCTTAAGATTCTCTCTCTCTCTCTCTCGGGGCGCCTGGGTGGCTCAGTTGTTAAGTGTCTGCCTTCGGCTCGGGTCATAATCTCAAGGTCCTGGGATCGAGCCCCACATTGGGCTCCCTGCTCAGCGGGAGGCCTGCTTCTCCCTCTCCCACTCCCCCCTGCTTGTGTTCCCTCTCTCGCTATGTCTCTGTCAAATAAATAAATAAAATCTTTAAAAAAAAAAAAAAAAAGATTCTCTAAAAGAAATAAATCTTTAAAAAATTGCATTTTAGTGATACTAAAGACATTAGAATAATTATATGTATATTCCTAGGGCCCAAGTCATAGAATAAGAAAGCCCATTAACGGGTGCCTGGGTGGCTCAGTCGTTAAGCGTCT
>NW_027725454.1:0-316 GCF_054177405.1 Leptonychotes weddellii | reverse complement strand
GCTGGACCCCCTTTCCTGAGCCACTGTGAGGAGCTGGGCTTCACAAAACCCGGAAGGAGACCCCACATCGTTGCCCGCGGGCTCGCAGATGCACGACAACGGTGTGCGTCAGGAGAGAAAAGGGCATTAACAGGAGTCCCTTGTGTGTCAACTATACTTCAATTAATAAACAAAAATCCAGAGCCCGCGTCCCTTTTCCTCAGTCCAGAGTGGCCGAGACAGCGAGGCGTGAGCAGAGCGTCAGGGAGCATCGTGGGGCGCATGTCTGGGACAAGGGGTGAGGGGCCACCACCCCTGCAGCCCGGGCCGGGGTGAG
>NW_027725453.1:0-316 GCF_054177405.1 Leptonychotes weddellii | reverse complement strand
TTACGCACCCATCACCACGATCTACTTGTAGAACATTTCATCACCCCAAAGGAAGCCCCACACCCACGAAGCAGTCACTCACCAGTCCTGACTCCCCTACAGCCCCTGGCAACCACAGAATCTGCCTTCTGTCTCCACAGATTTGCCTATTCTGGACATTCCTATAAACGGAACAACGCAACATGTGGCTTTTTGTGTCTGGCTTCCTCCACTCCAGTGTCTGCAAGGACCATCCGTGGTGCCGCCTGCCACAGGACCTCGTTCTCTTTTGTGGTTGAGCAACATTCCATTGTGCGGGCAGGCCACACTGGCCACA
>NW_027725452.1:0-316 GCF_054177405.1 Leptonychotes weddellii | reverse complement strand
TCCCCTCTCTGGCTGCTTGGACTGGTCTGGAGTCTCGGACCGTGTCCACTGACCAGAGGCCACCCTGCCAGGGCGCACAGAGGTGGATCCCTCCAGGCGCAGGCTGGGCAGATCCCGGCCGGCTGCCACTCCCCTGGGGGCTGCGTGCGTCTCTGCCTGGGTTCGCCCCACTGTGCGGGCGGGGATGCAGTGCAGCCTGCGGCCAAAAGATGGCAGCACTGCACTGCCTCAGTCCCGCGCGACTTCGGGGCCGCAGGACGAGCCCGTCACTGGTGACGGGCTCTGGGAAGGGTCCTTTGCCCTCCAAGCCTCTGGG
>NW_027725451.1:0-316 GCF_054177405.1 Leptonychotes weddellii | reverse complement strand
ATATGCTTCTCTTTCTCATTTTGGTGTCTACTCAGGAAAGATGTGCAGAGAATGAGGTTCAGTTAGACATGTTGGTGGGATGACTGTTCATGGAAATGAGAAGAAAAGATCTAGTCTACACATAGAGACCTAGAGTCTACTAAGCAGGAGATGAATCCACAATGGAATTGGATGAGTCACCAGAGGAAATAATTAAAAAGAGGTAAGGGAAGGTCAAAGAGAAAAACTATTAGAATTCCATAAATTTAAGGGTTTGGAATAAAGATGAAACCTATTGAACGAAGTAGTGAATGTCTACTTTCAAAACTGGATACCT
>NW_027725450.1:0-316 GCF_054177405.1 Leptonychotes weddellii | reverse complement strand
CTCTCTCTCTAGCCTCTCTTGCAAGAGGATGGCATGACAAACTGTCCTTATCCAACTCCCAGCCCCGAGCTCCTTCCCTCTGACCTTTCCTGCAGATGGATGCTTTGACCTCCAGGTGGCAATCCTACCACTAGTGGGCTGGGCGGGCTAAGCAATGTCTTCATCTCCTTGGCTTCGGAGCTTCTCACCTGCAGGACGGGGCTAGCAACACCTACCTTACATTCACTCACTTAGAAATATTTTTGAGGGGCGCCTGGATGGCTCAATCGGTTAAGCGTCCGACTCTTGGTTTCAGCTCAGGGTCATGATCTCAGGG
>NW_027725449.1:0-316 GCF_054177405.1 Leptonychotes weddellii | reverse complement strand
GAGCTGCCCAGTTAACCCACAGAATCATGAGAAATAATAAATGCTTGTTGTTTGAAGCCATTATGTTTGGGAGTGGTTGGTTATACACAGCAACAGCTAACTGATACGGGCTGGATCTTTTTTTTTTTTTTAAAGATTTTATTTATTTATTTGATAGAGGGAGACACAGCAAGAGAGGGAACACAAGCAGGGGGAGTGGAAAAGGGAGAAGCAGGCTTCCTGCGGAGCAGGGAGCCCGATGCGGGGCTCGATCCCAGGACCCTGGGATCATGACCTGAGCCGAAGGCAGACGCTTAACGACTGAGCCACCCAGGTG
>NW_027725448.1:0-316 GCF_054177405.1 Leptonychotes weddellii | reverse complement strand
CTATAAAGAACTTACCAAACTCAACACCCAAAGAACAAATAATCCAATCAAGAAATGGGCAGAAGACATGAACAGACATTTCTGCAAAGAAGACATCCAAATGGCCAACAGACACAGGAAAAAGTGCTCAACATCACTCGGCATCAGGGAAATCCAAATCAAAACCTCAATGAGATACCACCTCACACCAGTCAGAATGGCTAAAATTAACAAGTCAGGAAACGACAGATGTTGGCAAGGATGTGGAGAAAGGGGAACCCTCCTACACTGTTGGTGGGAATGCAAGCTGGTACAGCCACTCTGGAAAACAGTATGG
>NW_027725447.1:0-316 GCF_054177405.1 Leptonychotes weddellii | reverse complement strand
GTTAACATACAGTGTTATATTAGTTTCAGGTGTACAATGTAGTGATTCAACAATTCTGTACTTACTCAGTGCTCATCCTGATAAGGTGTGCTCTTTAATCCCCATCACCTATTTCACCCATCCCCACACCCATCTCCCCTCTGGTAACCATCAGTTTGTTCTCTGTAGTCTAAGAGTCTGTTTCTTGGTTTGCTCCCCCATCCCCCCTTTTTTCCCTTTGTTTATTTCTTAAATTCTGCATGAGTGGAATCATATTGTATGTCTTTCTCTGACTTATTTGCTTAGCATTATACTCTCTAGCTCCATCCATGTTATT
>NW_027725446.1:0-316 GCF_054177405.1 Leptonychotes weddellii | reverse complement strand
GTAAC
This sequence comes from Leptonychotes weddellii, assembly GCF_054177405.1. Classification (NCBI taxonomy): domain Eukaryota; kingdom Metazoa; phylum Chordata; class Mammalia; order Carnivora; family Phocidae; genus Leptonychotes; species Leptonychotes weddellii. The sequence goes on along the minus strand of NW_027725446.1, from coordinate 311 downwards.
ATTCTGTTTTCTAATTTTTTTTTTCCACCAGAGCTACAGCCTTAGAAGCACTCAGCTTGCCTTCCAAGTTTACTCCAGACAGCCCTGTTTTCTGCATCTGTTGCATACCATGGATCTGCACCCATTCTGTTTCCAATACCAGTACCCTCAAAGCCCACCCCCCCCACACGAAGCCAATAGTACATATTTACGGCTTCTTCCGATGGCGGCACCCCTCCTCAGGGGGACCCAGGAAGTAGGAATATTGCTGCAGAAGAAAGCCTCCATGCTTTCACACTTAGCAGAAATCTGAAAATGACCCAAACTGGTAT
>NW_027725445.1:0-316 GCF_054177405.1 Leptonychotes weddellii | reverse complement strand
ATGACCTGAGCCGAAGGCAGTCGCTTAACCAACTGAGCCACCCAGGCGCCCGAAAGTAGGTTGTTTTGTATGACACACAGACCTGCAGAAGGACGCATAATCCAACCTTCCTGGATACACACGGTCCCCAGGGGAGAGTATCCAGTGGAGGGTGTCGGGGGTGCACTGGCTTGGGTTCCCAGAGGAGCATGCCTTACCTTCTGAGAGAGATGCCCCCTGAATTCCTTTTGCTAAGACTGCAGGAACAAATTGTCACACGTCACAGACTGGGGCGGGGTGGGGGGGCTTAAACAACGGAAACTTAGTGTCTCACTGT
>NW_027725444.1:0-5160 GCF_054177405.1 Leptonychotes weddellii | reverse complement strand
CCTCAAAAATTTAAAAATAGAGCTACCCTATGACCCAGCAATTGCACTACTGGGTATTTACCCCAAAGACACAGATGTAGTGAAAAGAAGGGCCGTATGCACCCCAATGTTCATAGCAGCAATGTCCACAATAGCCAAACTAAATTGAATTTAAAGAAAAAATTAAAAAATGTAGCAGTAGCTCAGAATCCCTCTTAATATGTGATACCTAAAGCCAAATACACTTCCAGAAGTGGTCTGACTAGAAGAAGTAAGACCAGCCTTTCTCTAAACAATATATTTCTGTAAATACAGCCTTAGGTAACATTAGATGTTTTTGGCATCTATACCATAATATAAGCTTAGATTCCAACCAGATGGTTGCCTAAAATCTCCAGGTTTTAAGAAATCTATTGCTTATCCAAATACATCTTTGAGTTCCACTATGTGCCAGTCACCAAATTAAGTGTTGGAAAAACAAAAATGAATAATATACTCTACCTGTGTGGGAGGTTACCTCACTTATCTTTACTGACTGTAAAGATCCTAGAAAGTACAGAGGCCTTGTAGAAGTTATGGTATATTGAGGAAGAACAGAAGGACAGTATTACAGGGCTGCAATAAGGTTTAAAGAGGTAAAGGATGCAGTTAGCAGAAGCTAGGGACAAGATGATGTGGGCCTTGTGACCATGGTAAGACATTTTGATGTTATTCTAAGTGAGATGTGAAACCATTGGAGGTTTAGAACATGGGAATGACATAATCTGATTCTATAGTTAGGGTAACTCTGGCTGCTGAGTGGAGAATTCTCTGTAGGCAGGAAGGAATGGAAGCAGGGATTCCAATTAGAAGACTTTTGTAATAGTCCAGGCAAAAAACAATTGTGACTTGGACAAGGTTGTAGCAGTGGGAGTAGGAAGTAGGGGGTAGGAAGAAATGGTTTGACCTGGAATTGAACTTTAAGTAGGACTGACATGATTTGAGTATGGTTTGCATATATGGTTTAAAAGAAAGAAATCAATGTTGACTCTTAGCTTTGGGGTCTTGAGTAATGAGGATGAATGATGGTGCAATTTGGGGGGAGTAGGAAAACTAGGGTTAAGAGTACTTGTGGGGCATAAAGTAACTAAGAATTTTGTTTTGTGTATGTTGAAATTCAGATGCCAATTTGGTGTCCAGTTGGAGATGTTGAGCTGGCAGTTTCATGAATCTAAAGTTTAGTTAAGAGGCTGGAGCTGGAAATATAAACTTGAGAGTCATCAGTATATAAATGGTATTTAAAGGAATGAGATTTGATGCGATATCCCAGGAAGTGAATGTATACAGGGAAGAGGTTCAAGGACTAGTACTGGGATTTTCCAATATTAGAGGTCAAGAGGTATAGGAGTCTGGACTTAAGTTATATTACAAAGCTATAGTAATCAAAACAGGATGGTACTGGCCAAAAATAGATACATAGATCAGTGGAACAGAATAGAAAATCCAGAAATAACAACTATATGGTCAATTAATCTTCAACAAAGCAGGAAAGAAAATCCAATGGGAAAAAGAGAGCCTTTTCAACCAATGGTGTTGGGAAAACTGGACAGCAACATGCAAAAGAATGAAACTAGACCACTTTATTACACCATACACAAAAATAAATTCAAAAATGAATTGAAGACCTAAATGTGGCACCTAAAACTAAAAATCTTAAAAAAGAGCACAGGCAGTAATTTCTCTGACATTGGCCATAGCAACTTTTTCTAGATAGGTCTCCTGAGGCAAGGGAAACAAAAGCAAAAATAAACTATTGGGACTTCATCAAAATACAGAGCTTCTGCACAGCAAAGGAAGCAGTCAACAAAACTAAAAGGCAACCTATGGAATAGGAGAAGATATTTGCAAATGGCATAGCTGATAAATGGTTAGTATCCAAAATGTATAAAGAATTTATAAAACTCAATACCCCCCAAAACAAATAATCCTATAAAAATGGGCAGAAGACATAAACAGACATTTCTCCAAAGAAGACATACAGATGGCCAACAGACACATGAAAAGATACTCAACATCACTAATTAACAGGGAAATATAAAACAAAACTACAGAGATATCATCTCACACCAATCAGAATGGCCAAAATTAACAAGACAGGAAACAACAGGTGTTGACGAGGAAGCAGAGAAAGGGGAACCCTCTTACACTGTTGGTAGGAATGCAAACTGGTGCAGCCACTCTGGAAAATAGTATGGAGGTTCCTCAAAAAGGTAGAAATAGAACTATGCTATGATCCAGCAATTGCATTACTAGGTATTTACTCAAAGGATAGAAATACTAATTCAAAGGGACACATGCACCCCGATGTTTATGGCAGCATTATTGATGATAGTCAAATTGTGCAAAGAGCCCAAATATTCAGTGACTGATGAAGGGCTAAAGAAGATAGTATATATACTAATGGAATATTACTCAGGCATCAAAAAGAATGAAATCTTGCCATTTGCAACGATGTGGATAGAGCTAGCGAGTATAACACTAAGTGAAATAAATCAGTCAGAGAAAGACAAATACCATATGATTTCATTTGTATATGAAATTTAAGAAATGAAACAAACACAGAGGAAAAAGAAAAACCAAGAAAAAGACTCTTAACTATAGAGAACAAACTGATGGTTACTGGAGGGGAGGTGGGTAGGGGGATGGGTTAAATAGGTGATGGATTAAGGAGAGCACTTGTGATGAGCACCAGTGTTGTATGTAAGTGCTGAATCACTAAATTCTACATGGGAAACTAAATTTATACTGTATGTTAACTGGAAATTAAATAAAAACTTGAAAAGAAAAAAACACATACATTTAGAGACACATAAAAAAATAAAAACAAAAAACAAAAAAAACCACTTCATTGCTCTCTATTCACTCCAAAGATAAACTTCTAATTCCTCAACAAGGCCATCTGACCTGGCCCTTATTATAGAGTTTATTATAATAGCAGATGGCTCCTGCTATGATTGTTGATTTGTCTACTTCTATTATACCTATCTGGGCTCATCCCTGCCACTGGCTCTTGTCAAGTTGCATACTCCCACCCTCAACAGAGATCCACTAAGATTTTAATCAGGATTTTATTGCATTTATAGATCAGTTGAGGGAGAGTTGGCATATTTACCATACTGAGTCTTCCAAACTTTGAATCTCTCTTTTTTTTTAATGTCCTTCCTCTACTTTCTTTGTATTTAATTTGCTTTTCCCTTTCTAATTTCTTGAGATGGAGACTTAGATCATTTATTCTCATTCTCTCTTCATTTTATAATTTGTGTATTTAGGATAGTAATGTTTTTTTAACTTCATTAACTTCCTCTAATTACAACTTGAGCTGCAACCCATTAGTTTTGTTTTTTGTTTTGCTTCTATCCTGTACCTCTCCATTTTCGTCATATTTGTCCTTTAAAATCCCATTCAAATGTTACTACTTGTATGAGGTCTTCTCTGATACACCACTGAGATACCATGATTGTTGCAACCTCTCAGGCTCAGCAGTGGTCTATTTGTTATTTGGTGGAAGACATTCTCATCATTTTCTATCTCATAGCACAGGTATGTTGTATTGTTTTATTTCCTCTGCTCACCTGCAGGATCCTCTTAGTTTTTATATGTTGTATTTTCATTATAATCAAGTTAAAATACTTTTTAATTTCCTTTGTGATTTCTTCCTTGACCTATAGGTTGTTTATGAATGTATCACTTAATTTTAAAGCATTTGAAGATAGTCTATGTTACCCTTTTGTCATTAATGTCTACTTTAATCCCACTGTGGTCAGAGAATATATTTATAATAAATGAAATCCTACAAAACTTGTTGAGGCTTGTTCTCTAAGCCAGCATGTAGTCCAGGTCAATTTTGGTAAATAGTGCATGCACACTTAAAAAAATATGCATTCTGTCATTGTCAGAGGCAATGTTCCTTATTTGTCACAGCAAATGGCTCCTGCTGTGATTGTAGATTTGTCTACTTCTGTCTAATTTTGCTTTATATATTTTGAAACTATGTTGTGGGTGCATATAGACTTAAAAGTTTTATATCATCTGTGGTGAATTGATTTTATTATTATTATGTCATGTCCCTCTTTATCTCTACTAAAGCTTATTGCCTTAAAATCTACTGTATTGAATATTAATATAGCTAAATCTGTTTTCTTTTAGTTAATATTTGCATGGGATAAATTTTTCTATCTTTTTACTTTCCATCTTTCTTTGGTTTTACCCTTAAGGTATGTCCCTTATAGGCACCATATGTTTAAAAAAATCCAGTGCAAGTCTTCCAATTGGAATTTTTAGTCTGTTTATATTTAATACAATCATTGGTATATTTAAGTTTTATCTACCATCTTTTTTTCTATTTTTTCTATTTTCTATTCAACTAGCCTATACTATATCTCTTTTGCTTTCCTTTTCTGCTTTCTTTTTAATCGACTATTTTTGTTCCATTTTCCCCACTATTAGCTTTTACTGGTTATACATTCTTTTATTTTTTTTTTTATCTAGTGATTATCTTTGGGATCATTACATATACCCTGGGCTTCTTACAGTAAATATACATGATTAATGTAACCACTACCATGGCAGTTCTTTTATTTTAGAACACTGTAATTTCATTTGCTCTCTTCTACCTTTTGTGTTATTGTTTTTATGAATTTTAATTCTATATACATGTTGGATCCCACAAGATAATATTATTGTTTGATACACTCAATATTCATTTAGATTTATTTACATATTTACTCTTTCTGTTTTCATTCCTTCCTTCATTTCCATGCTTATATTTGGGATCATTTCCCTTCTTCCTGAAGAACTCTCTTCGGTTGCTCTTTAGTGCAACTCTTCTGGGAATGTATTCTCAGTTTTTGCTAATTGAAAAAAAAAATTCTCCTCTATTTTTTAAGAATATTTTTGCTGTTGTGTTTTGAGGGTTCACATTTCTAGATTAGTGGTTATTTTCTTTCACATCTTATATTCTGGCTTCCATTATTCTGTTAAAAAGTCAGCACCAAATCAATTAAGAATTGAAGGGAATATTTTCCCCCCTCTGGCTGCTATAAATTTCTTTTTACTTCGGTTTTTATTAGTGTTACTATGATGTGCCATGATGTGATTTTCTTTATATTCATCCTGCTTGGAGTTTGCAGGGCTTCCTGAATT
>NW_027725443.1:0-316 GCF_054177405.1 Leptonychotes weddellii | reverse complement strand
TGTCCCTCAACCAAAGAGATTAAGCATGTTACATTTTTGGATCATTTGTATGTCCTCTGTTTGCTTTTAACTTTGTCCCATTTTCTACCTGGTTTTTTTTCTTTTTAAAATAATTTTGTAGGGGGCGCCTGGGTGGCTCAGATGGTTAAGCATCTGCCTTCAGCTCAGGTCGTGGTCCCAGGATCCTGGGATCGAGTCCTGCATCGGGCTCCCTGCTCCGCGGGAAGCCTGCTTCTCCCTCTGCCTCTCTCTCTCTCTCTCTGTCTCTCATGAATAAATAAATAAATAAATAATCTTAAAAAAAAATAAAAATAAT
>NW_027725442.1:0-316 GCF_054177405.1 Leptonychotes weddellii | reverse complement strand
GGCCCACTCTGAGGACAAAGAAAAAACAAATCAGAAGAGACATCTAATTTCATCAACTAAATCATGCTTCCAAACAAAGAAAAAAAAATACGTGCTTGTTTTTATTGTTGCCATCCCCTCTGGCACTATCCAGACTAGAAAAATAATGGAAATAAATATTCTGCATCAGGCCGTGGCGTTAACCATGCTTCCTTCTGACAGGTGCTTCAGCACTTTTATAAACCCCGGTGATCATCACAACGGCTAACGTTTGCCGAGTGCTCCTTGTGGGCCTGGCACTTTCAGGAGAGCTCGAGGTAGGTTTTCTTATTTGAGC
>NW_027725441.1:0-316 GCF_054177405.1 Leptonychotes weddellii | reverse complement strand
TGGGACCCGCTGCTTCCTCTCTGGCCTCAAAGGAGGGCTCAGTGGGGGCACTTTCCTAAGGATCTGGTCCAGGGGCTCTTTCCATCCCTGAGTAAGTAGGTTCCCTTGCAGTTTATAAAGCAATGTTCTAAAAAATGGTGTGGCCATCTCAGATCTGTACCTCTGAAACAAATAATGCAATATATGTTAAGAAAAAAAAGAAGAAGAAGAAGAAGGTAGCGGGAGGGGAAGAATGAAGCGGGGGGAAATCGGAGGGGTAGACGAACCATGAGAGACGATGGACTCTGAAAAACAAACAGGGTTCTAGAGGGGAGGG
>NW_027725440.1:0-316 GCF_054177405.1 Leptonychotes weddellii | reverse complement strand
TCAGAGGGAGAAGCAGACTCCCTGCCGAGCAGGGAGCCCGATGCGGGACTCGATCCTGGGACTCCAGGATCATGACCTGAGCCTAAGGCAGTCGCTTAACCAACTGAGCCACCCAGTCGCCCCATACTTAACTGTTTTAAGTGAAAACTATCCATGCCTAACTCTGTAAAAAATCCCATTATAGGCTAAAAGTTTGAAAGAAGATTAACATTAGACATTACTGTGAAATTCATACTTTGGGGCACTTTGGATGCCTACAAGGACAAACGAAGGCCATGGAACTAGGAAAGGAAGAAAATGGGAACTGAGACAAGTA
>NW_027725439.1:0-316 GCF_054177405.1 Leptonychotes weddellii | reverse complement strand
GGATTGAGTCCTGAATCGGGCTCCTTGCTCAGCTGGGAGCCTGCTTCTCCCTCTACCCCTTCCCCCTGCTCATGCTCAATCTCTCTCTCAAATAAATAAAGTCTTTAAAAAACCCCACATTACCATTTCCATTAGTGCTCCACCAAAAATGAAATACTTTGGTGTAAATCTACCAAATATACAAGATCTATAGCAGAAATCTTGTTGCTTTAATTTGCATTGCCTTGAGGACATATGATGTGGAGCATCTTTTCATATGCTTATTTCCCGTCTATATATTCTTGATGAGGTGTCTGTTCAGGCCTTTCCCCCATTT
>NW_027725438.1:0-316 GCF_054177405.1 Leptonychotes weddellii | reverse complement strand
TGTTTATTAACTTCCTATAGTATTTTCTTCACTGCTGTGACAAAAATGTGATCTTTGAATTTAAGACGGCCTACCAAAGTGGTTAAAAATAGCATTATAAAATGGAAGATTAGCAATAGGCAATCATTTGCATTACTATTTCTCAAATCACTCTATTTCATCCAATTTCATTGCCACTGATTTAGTTAAAACCCTTACAGCTTCTGTTGTGATTTATTCTAGTGGATCCTAAATGGTTGTCTCGCCTGCAGTCTTACCTTGCTGTCTGCCTTCCACCCCCTGGCAGAGAGATTTCCCAAGGTCACAGGGGGTCAGA
>NW_027725437.1:0-316 GCF_054177405.1 Leptonychotes weddellii | reverse complement strand
GGAGAAATGGCATGCATTGTGGAGAGACTTCCTGCCCTCCAAGCCTGATGGCTTTCTGGGAACTGCTCATGTTGTTCCACAGTCCTCTGATGAGTGTCTCTGGGGCCACAATGTCCCACTGAAAAGCCTTATTATAAGCTCTTACAACTACCCCAGGGTTGCTGTTGATACAGGCAAGAAAGAGGTTCCTGTGGTATGAGCTGATCCTGGAGGTTCTCCAGGCTGCAAGGAGTGATGGTCCCTGGTTCACAGAGTCCTCCCGAAAGCAGCTCATTTGACTGCACTACAGAACACACATGTCTACTAGCAAATTTAT
>NW_027725436.1:0-316 GCF_054177405.1 Leptonychotes weddellii | reverse complement strand
GGGCTCAGGCTTTGGAGTCAGAGGCTGGAGTTTGCCCCCTCGTCCTCTCGCTTCTGGGTCATACGACCTTGGGCACCTCTCCTAAGCCTGCTCCAACACCATTTCTTATTCACAGCGACAGTCCTCACCTCACGTGTGGATTGTGCAGGCTCAGCGGGAAAGTACACGGGGCGCTGAGTGCGGTGAGCCCTCCGTGGGTGGCAGCCATTAGAACGTGTTAAATTGTAGGGCACTGGTCCCAGGACTCAGTACAGAACCTTGGTAATTAGCATTTAGTGGTCTGATCATGGAGATGCCTCCCTCCTGAGCTTGGACT
>NW_027725435.1:0-316 GCF_054177405.1 Leptonychotes weddellii | reverse complement strand
GCTCGGCTGAAGAATAATGGTGAAATTTAGCACAGTAAACCAGTTCTCACCATTGACACGCTACAATTTGTCTCAACAGGTGTATATTTTCTGAATGGCATCCAAACTGGAGCAAATAAGAAATTCAATAGAGAAGTTGAGTTATTTAAGCCAAAGGAACAAATGTGAAACGTGTGAAAACAAAACAACATTCATTGATCCTTAAATTAATTATACAAATTAGAAATCCTGGAGATACTTTAAAGAGGAATCTAAGCATTTTCCTTTTCTTCTATCTGCAAACCAATTCAATCACATGGAGAATAAACAATTAATG
>NW_027725434.1:0-5160 GCF_054177405.1 Leptonychotes weddellii | reverse complement strand
CTGCACAGGGATGCCCCCACTGCACAGAGATGCTCCCACTGCACAGGGATGCCCCCACTGCATAGAGGTGTCCCCACTGCACAGGGATGCCCCCCCTGCACAGGGATGCCCCCACTGCACAGAGATGCTCCCACTGCACAGGGATGCCCCCACTGCACAGGGATGTCCCCACTGCACAGGGATGACCCCACAGCACAGAGATGCTCCAATTGCACTGGACCGAACCCATAGCTACCACCAGGACTGATACCAGTCATGTCCCAGGCACTTATTTGTAGCCACTGCAGCCTCCCCCACCCCCCACACTGCACATCGCCCAGCTGCCCTTTCCACTATAATATATTCCAGGACTGCTTCCTCCCTAAGCGCGGACATCACAATGGTGGAGCCTAAGTCCCTGTCTGGGCCCTGGTTGCAAAGGAGGCTGGGTAGACCCGTTGTCTGGCCACCTTTCGCAGAGACCAGGAAGAGTGGGAATCCCAGTGTAGCAGGGGTGTGTGAACGGTGCATGGGGCCAGAGGGCACCGCCAGTGTCCCACCCTGATATCAAATACGGCATCAAGAGTGTGGCCTGCTCAGTTGCAAATCAAAAGGATTTCAATAATTAGGTCCAAACGATCCCAGAAAACATTGTGGAGGGTGCACAAGGGTGGTTTGCAGTTTGCCTGGAGTGCTAACAACCAGATGCATTTGCTCTGAAACGCAGGCGGGGCCCAGGCTAGGAGGGTGGAGTAGTAAACCTGCCCAGAGCTGGCCTGACAGCTGCAGGGAAGCCCCTGGCCTCACGGGGTCTCAGGGGCCTGGCCCGTGAGGGAGAGGAGTGGGGCGCAATCTAGATCCCTTTAGGCTCAGTCCAGCCACCGCGCCCACACTCAGCAGGAAAATTCTGGCTTTGAAGTTTTAATAAGGTTCAAAGCAGAGCAAGTCTTGGCTCTAGCAGCTGGCCGGAGAGTTAATTTGCGAGAAAACAAATGTGAAGCCTGAGACCTTGGACCAAAGGATCTTTATTTCCTCCTTCCTTCAAGCTCTCCAACCCCCAGTGCTTATTAATGTGGAATTTGCTGCTTGGGGGAGAGCCAAATCTCCGACTTCATAAACATTTGTAAGAGCAAATTTAATAAAGCCAGGAATAATGCCATTCAGATGTAATTCCTTCGTTTCGCATTATTATTCTTTGTCTTCTATTGCAAGGCATTTGAAATGCACGGAGTTATTGTTATAGCAACAAAAGGAAATGAGTAACTGGTGGCTTGCTGATTAGACTCATTTGGGGAAAAACAGAAAAAAGAACCTGAGACCCGCCTGGGTTTTGCTGTTCCTTTCTGTTTCTCTTTCCTTTTACCATGAATGGTGGAACACACCTGCATTGTTTCCCCTATAATCATTCTGTATTATTGCTTTATTGTACATATTTTATTATCACTAAGCTATAGTTGTGGAATTTGTAAGAGATTTTCACAAACACAAATGCGAGGAGGGTGGCATCCCCCCTCCACGTCTTAATACCATGAAATTATGGGGCCAGCCGCACACCAAATGGAGGATGTTTTCTCTTACTTCTGTCCAAAGTTGCTTTTTAAAACAGAAAACCTGCAAATTGTCCCTCTTTCGTGGGAGACCGAGCTTGCTTTGATACTAAAAAAAAGATGTTTGCCTCCCCAAAAGGAAAAGAGAAACGGCACAAAGCACTAGATCGGCCCGATCAAGTGTGTGAGTCGCTGGCGTAAATCAAATCCTTGATGTCATTGTCATGTTTTGAGAGCGAAGTATTTGGTGTAGAAATAGGCCCATTCCTGCTCCGTCCAGAGGCTCAGGTGCGTATGTGTGTGAGAAGTTAGCACTACAGTCCCCTCCTGGCTACCTGGAGTCCTTCCGGAGCAAGGAGGGTACGTAATAACACTACGCAGGTGCACTGTTAGTTGAACAGGCCGGCTGGTGGGGATGGTTACAGATTCTTTGCACAGCTGCTTGCATGCTGATGTCCCCGGGGCACGGAGATGCAGGAGCGCCTGGCTCCGGGGCCCCCGAACAGACCAGGTGAGGCCACTCACTGCTGACAAGATCCTAAGGCAGGGAGATGAGTGGCAGTGACATGGGAAAGGAGTTTATTTCAGTGAGGCCGACGCCGGGAAGACAGCGCACTGACATATCAAACACTGTCCCCAAAGAGCTGAAAAGATGTCCAGGTTCATATAGGGCAAATGTGGGACAAAGGTTGGTAGGTACATGAGGATGGGCCGTACGGGTCAGGTCGATCATTGTTGTGGGCTCAGTCACCTGGGGGACTTGCTGGCTCAGGGTGGGCCCCGTTGCTTGAGCGGATGGTTTGGTTCCCATCAGGGGATGCTTTGCCTGCAGGGTCCTTTCCCTGAGTTAAGAGATGCGCTGGAAAGAACTTAAAAGGTACAGAATCGAGGTCAGCATGGAGGCCGTGGGAACCCTCTTTCAACCCCAGAAGGAAACGGGTCATTCTTTCTTTCACATTGGTTGGGGCTGGTGCCAGCTCTGAGCCAGGCAGTGAGCAAACAGCCTCGAGGCTCCGGCCTGCCATGGAATGGGAGCAACCAGCGTTTAGAGCCAGGCACCGGTCCTGTCTACACTAATCCATATTCATTTATTTCATGGTTATTATTAGCAAAACTGGCGGGAAGCTGACTGTCTTTACTTTGGGGAGGACAAGGTCTTGGTCTAACTCCCTTCCCACCCCTGGAATGGTTATACGTCTTAGGCTCAGCCAATCAGAAGCCTTCCCTGGGTTTTTGTGTTTTTTTTTCTGCTAGTGTTGTCAGGAGAGAAATTCTGCAATTTGGCTAAACGGTGTAAGGTGTGTTATCAGAGGATGCTTTGGGCTGTAAGAAATAGAAAACTCCAAACTAGCGTAAACAATGAGAGAATTTATCGGTGCAGCGAACTAGAAAGTCCAGAGGTAGGGCAGGCTTCAGGACAGGCTTGATCCAGGGGCTCTTCCATGTCACCAAGGACCCAGTTCCTTGCTGTCTCTGTTTAGATCTCTTTGCTGTATTTCTTTTTGGTCACAGGTGGCCCGGTGTCTCTAGTGCACCAAACCTCCTCATCTAGGTTGGGGGAGAGAAAAGGAGAAAGCAAGATTTCTTTTCCCCCAACTATTCCAGCTGGACTGGCCTGAACTGCTCGCTGTGGCATGAAGAAGGTCTGTGTTGACTGGCTTAGGCCCAGTTACTTTGAGAACCTTAAAAGCGCCACCGGTTAAGAGGGGTGATATTATGCCGAGTGGCCTCTGCAATCAGATCCCCCCCTAGGGGTGGGGAGAGGTCAGTACGCCTGATTGATTATCTCGGCTGAGGTGTGGTGTCTGCCGGGCTCCATAGAGCCCATCACATGCCATCCACCAGCAGCTGTGCCACCCTCCACGCAAGGCAGCCTGGGATTGTGGAGCTGCTTGTCCCTCCCCACCCTCCTCCCCCAGAAGGGGAGAGGAGGAAGGGGAGCACTGGAGCTGGGGCAAGGCATGTCGCATGAAAGGATCCTCTGGCTGCTGTGTTGCGGCAGATCAAAGGGGCCAGGGCAGCGCGGGGGAGGCCCCGTAGGAGGAGGCTGTCACATGAGCCACGTGAGAGGTGCTGGTGGCCTGATCTCTTTGGGCCAGCTTGGTGGGGAGAAGTGCTGGCACCATCCTATATTGAGAAGTAAGAGCCATCGGGGCTTGCCAAGGGACCACGTATGGGACATGCGAGCTGGAGACGAGCCAAGGATGACCCCAAGGGTCTGGCCAGCGCCGGTGAATGAGATAGGAAGCCCAGGAGAGGAGCTGGATCTGGGCGCTCAGGCCTCCACATGGAACTGTCGGGTGGGCAGTCAGAGGCAGGACTCTGGTCAGGAGACGGAAGTTAGGGATCATCAGGGTATAGCCCATATTAAAAGCAGGACACTGGATGAGATCGGAGAGAGTGTAGGCGAAAAAGGGGTGCAGACACGGCCCTGGGGCGTGCTTCAGGGCAAAGACAGTAACTGCTCCCATGGACAGAAATACAGCACTTGGCCTAGAATGACCCTTTAGATGCCCAAGTCTTCATCACACTGCCTCCTCCAGGAAGTCTTCCGTGCTCCTGAGAATGGGTCAGGGCCTCCTCTGGGATTGCCCGGCCGCTGTCTCTTGGAGTTCTGGGCTCAACGTGGGGTCCCCACCGCAGTCCCGGGAAGGCTGCCCCTGGCCCAGAAGACGCCTTGAGAGATTTTTCTTGAATCTTCCTCTCAGCTCCTTGTACATCTCCCTGCTCCGCACCTCACTTTGCAGGTCCCTAAAATGGAATCAGCAAGGAAAGTGTCAGCCCCAGGGATGGGTGCTGTGCCAAGTAGGGGCTTGAACAAAGCAAGACTCAGGGACGCCTTCGGAGCTAAGGAAGAGGGGCTCGGCGCTCGCTGCACCTCCCCCTTCCGCCCCGCCCAGCAGGCGGGCTCACCTGTGCTACCCGGTCCCGTCCCCGCGGAGCCCCGGGCGACCCCGCGGAGTCCCCGCTCCAGAAAGGTCGCACTGCGCGGGCAGGGGCGGGGCGAGGGGGCGGGCCCGGCGTGGGGGCCACTTCCGGGGCGGGGCCGGGTGAATCGCCGCGCAGCCGAGCGAGCCCAGGTGAGGCGCCGGCGGGGCTGTAGGCAGGTAAGGCCCTGTGTCCCCGGGAGGGAGCCCGCCTGTGCCTCGCGTGGGGACGCCACGCGGTTCCGAGGGTGTGAGCCGGCGGTTGGACTGGGTCCCCGCTCAGGTGGGCGCGGCGACACGTGACGTGGCGCAGGGACGCGGACGAACCCAGCGGCCTCGCGGGAGGGGGGTGGGTGGTGTCCCTTGCCCTCCCCGCCCTACCCCCGCCCTCTGGTTTTCCTCGAGCACGCTCCTCCCCCTCCTCGCCCTGCACCCACTCCCCTCCTTGCTGTCTGCGTCTCCTCCCCTTGCTCGCCATGCACCACCTCCCTCCCTGCTCCCCTCCTTTCCTCTCCCTCACCCCCTTCCCTCCCTGCTCCCGGCCTGAGCCCTCCTTTCCTCCCCCTCCTCCATTTCCCGGCCTTCTCCCCGCCTCTTCTCCCCCTCCTCGCCTTGCACCCCCCTTCCCTGCTCCAGGCCTTCTTCCCTCCCCTCCCTGCCTCTCCTCCCCTTCCTTGCCGCTTTGCACGCCCTCCCTTTTCGCCCTG
>NW_027725433.1:0-316 GCF_054177405.1 Leptonychotes weddellii | reverse complement strand
TTAGTTTGCTGAAAATTCCACTAAAATTTTTGGAACTTATTAAAAAAAAAGAAGAGGGGCACCTAGGTGGCTTGGTCAGTAAAGTGTCCAACTCTTGGTTTTAGCTCAGGTCATGATCTCGGGATTGTGGGGATCAAGTCCCAGGTCAGGTTTTGTACTCAGTACAAAGTCTGCTTTTCTCTCTCCCTCCCCCTCTACCTCTCCTTCAGCATGCATGCGCTCTCTCTCTCTCTCAAATGAATAAATAAAATCTTTTTAAAAAATAAAAGAAATTTTTAAAAAGAAGGAAGAAAAGCTACATTTAACTTTTTTTTTT
>NW_027725432.1:0-316 GCF_054177405.1 Leptonychotes weddellii | reverse complement strand
TCTTTATAAACTGCTAAACAAAATACTTGCCCTGAACCTAAGGAATTATTGTCAGAAACTTAGGTTTCAAAATATACTAGTCAGCTAGCCCAAAGCTATGAATACAGATTTTATAGTGTTTCCCCCAAGCAAATCGTGCATACTGTAAACCTTTTGAGATTTTACTTAAAAAATTGGTTTCCTAGCCATGCACATCTTTCTGTTTTCCCACCTCCTCATGTCTCTTATCTATCTAGGAGAGCTAATTGCAAAAAGTTCACAAATGTAATTGCATTGAAACATCAGAAAAGCTATTCTTTTGAAGTAAAACGGAATA
>NW_027725431.1:0-316 GCF_054177405.1 Leptonychotes weddellii | reverse complement strand
ATATGCTTCTCTTTCTCATTTTGGTGTCTACTCAGGAAAGATGTGCAGAGAATGAGGTTCAGTTAGACATGTTGGTGGGATGACTGTTCATGGAAATGAGAAGAAAAGATCTAGTCTACACATAGAGACCTAGAGTCTACTAAGCAGGAGATGAATCCACAATGGAATTGGATGAGTCACCAGAGGAAATAATTAAAAAAAGGTAAGGGAAGGTCAAAGAGAAAAACTATTATAATTCCATAAATTTAAGGGTTTGGAATAAAGATGAAACCTATTGAACGAAGTAGTGAATGTCTACTTTCAAAACTGGATACCT
>NW_027725430.1:0-316 GCF_054177405.1 Leptonychotes weddellii | reverse complement strand
TTGTCGCTGTTTTCTGGAGTTGAGCAGGCTCTTGGCTGAGCCGCGGTGTCCTGTGCAGGGTTGGACCGACGAGCAGCGAGATTGCACTCAATTCCCCCATTTCTGTGCCGACCCGATTGTGGACTCCTGCAGTGTAGGACAGCACATTGACGTGTTCTCAGTTATTTTGGGGGAAATGGCTAAGAACATGGACTTCGACGTCAGACATACCTGGATTCACATTTCACCTTTGCCGCTGGCTGTGCAACGCGGGCAAATTGCTTCCACTCTCCAACACTGTCTTCTCATCTGTACAATGGGGACACCAGTTCCTCTG
>NW_027725429.1:0-316 GCF_054177405.1 Leptonychotes weddellii | reverse complement strand
GGAGCTAAAAATAAAAATAAATGACAAATAATGGCATTGTCCCCCTCTACGAGCACCAATCTTGGGGGAAAGTGTATCAATGACATTTGATAATGACATCAAATAGTTCTGTGGTCTGTTCCTTTTTTGTTTTTTTTAATTTGACCAAATCATTTTCTACCTTCTGCCACCGTAGTAAAAAAAAAAAAAAAAAAAAAAAAAGGCCGATACTGGCAGCAGAATTGCAATACATCTGTAATAGTCTGAGGGACAGTGAATTTAATGGAAAATCTTCAAATTCACTGTTGAGGTTAATAAGCCTAAAATATGGGCGCCT
>NW_027725428.1:0-316 GCF_054177405.1 Leptonychotes weddellii | reverse complement strand
TTCAGGCTCTTAGATTTCACCTTCCTCTGCTTTCAAACAATAACAATAATAAGTTAAATAGTATTTATCCAGCATTAAGGCTATGGAAAAAAATGCCTATTTCCTCTGGGTTTATCACTTTTTAAAATCCCTTTACTGAAAGATTTAAAGAGAAAACAGAGACACATGCATTTATCCAATCTGCATTTTTTTTTTTTTTTACCAGGTATCTCTCAGACCATTTTTCCACAGTGTTCTTAAGATCTGAAAATAGGGCGCCTGGGTGGCTCAGTTGGTTAAGCGACTGCCTTCGGCTCAGGTCATGATCCTGGAGTCC
>NW_027725427.1:0-316 GCF_054177405.1 Leptonychotes weddellii | reverse complement strand
TGCATCTGGCCAGCCCTGCTCCTGCCTTCAGCAGCCCAACCCCCTTGGGGTATGTTCCTGGAACTGCCACTGGGCAGTATATATTTTACTCCCAGAAGCTGTCAATTGGGTTGAAGGAGTGAAATATTCATATTAATTTTGAGCCACGCTGGAGTCAAGGCTGGAAATTTATTCTTTTCTTTATTTCTTTGCATTTTTTCCCCCAGCCATACTGCCCAATGGAGCTTCAGCAATGTGATTAAAGGTCAATATTAAGATGATCTGGGAATAAAATGTTAACAATCTGGAGACGGCTCAAGTTGAATATAAAGCCCTT
>NW_027725426.1:0-316 GCF_054177405.1 Leptonychotes weddellii | reverse complement strand
AGGAAGACAGAATGATCAGGGCGCCTGGGTGGCTCCGTCAGTTAAGCATCCGCCTTCTGCTCAGGTCATGATCCCAGGGTCCTGGGATCGAGCCAGAGTCAGGCTCCCTGCTCAGCTGGGAGCCTGCTTCTCCCTCTCCTCCCTGCTTCTTCCTCTCCTCCCTGCTTCTCCCTCTCCTCCCTGCTCATGCTCTCTTGCTTTCTCTGCTATCTCTGTCTCTCTCTCTCAAATAAATAAATAAAATCTTAAAAAAAGAGCAATGATGAGATGAAATGGATGAATATTGAATATCTAGACTTTTTCTATCATGTTCTTT
>NW_027725425.1:0-316 GCF_054177405.1 Leptonychotes weddellii | reverse complement strand
CCTCTGAAGAAAATAAACCCCAGTGATCCTCTAGCTATCATTTCCCTTTAGAAAAATACAAATAGAAAGGAGTGATATGAATGTACAAAAAATTATACACTGAAAGTGGGTGTCCTAGAGCAATCCCTAGAGAAGTATTAAGATTAGAAAGAACAGGGGGGGCGGAGCAAGATGGCAGAGGAGTAGGAGACTTGGATTTCGTCTCCTCTCAGGAATTCAGCTGGATAGGGATCAAACCATTCTGAACACCTACAAAGCCAACAAGAGATCGAAGAAAGGAATAGCAACAACTCTCTGAACAGAAAAGCGACCACTT
>NW_027725424.1:0-316 GCF_054177405.1 Leptonychotes weddellii | reverse complement strand
TATGGGACTCCCTGCTCAGCAGGGAGCCTGTTTCTCCTCCTCCCTGTCCCTGTGCTGCTCCCCCTGCTTGTGCTCTCTCTCTCTTAAATAAATAAATAGGGGGGCGGAGGAAGATGGCGGAGGAGTAGGAGATCGAAGGAAGGAATAGCAACAACTCTCTGAACAGAAAAGCGACCACTTTCTGGAAGGTAGGACGTGCAGAGAAGTGAATCCGAGGCGATATTCGGGAGGATAGACGGCGGGGGAGGGGCCTCCAGCCGCCGCTTCTGGCAAGTGATAGAGCCGCGGAGCACAAAATCGGAACTTTTAAAAGTCT
>NW_027725423.1:0-5160 GCF_054177405.1 Leptonychotes weddellii | reverse complement strand
TTTCTAGCTCCTTGCACAACTTCTGTTTCTTCTGAAGTTAATAATTGTTTCACTTAAAATTTTTTTTTCTTCGTATGCTTTGAACCTATTGCAAAGTCATCCTTGACTGTACAAAGCCTGGGTATAATTTTCTTTTTTTAAAAATGTTTAAAAAGATTTTATTTATTTATTTGCTAGAACGAGAGAGAGAGACAGCAAGAGAGGGAACACTAGCAGGGGGAGTGGGAGAGGGAGAAGCGGGCTTCCCGCGGAGCAGGGAGCCCGATGCGGGGCTCGATCCCAGGACCCCGGGATCATGACCTGAGCCGAAGGCAGATGCTCAACGACTGAGCCACCCAGGCGCCCCATGGGTTTAATTTTCTACACACGCCGACTGGTCGTCTAACCAGGATCTGAGCTGCACTTCATTCCTAGAGCCACATGGGTGAATGTGAGTTTTATGGGGCCTGAAGCGTACACAGTTTTGAGGAGCCCTCCTTAGAAAAAAAACAACATTATGGGGGCACCTGGGTGACACAATCGATTAAGCATCTGACTCTTGGTTGTGACTCAGGTCATGATCTCAAGGTCATGGGATTGAACCCTGTGTCCAGCTCTGCGCTCAGCAGGGAGTCTGCTTAAGATTCTCTCCCTCTCCCTCTGCCCCTCCCCACTGCAGTCTCTCTCTCTCAAATAAATGAATAAATCTTAAAAAAATAGCGTTGCGAATACAAAAGCATCACAGCTAATATTTGCTTAAGTTAGACCCCCCCACAACTTTATGAAGCTGAAAGCTACCGTGAACATCACAAAAGCCTGAAGAATGATACAATGTAACAATCGTCCAGCATACCTCAAAAATGCATTTTCCCTACACTTTTTTATGATGCAATACCGTTGGCTTCTGCATGTGACGAAGATGTCAGGGGACCTTCCAGAGAGAGGAGAGAAAGGTCATTGTAGCGTCCTCTTTATTGCGACGTCAAGTGCTTCAGAGCTTAGGAGGGATGAGTAGGCGACGCTTGGGGGATTTTTAGGGAGTGAAACTATTCTGTATGAACTCTACTGGTGGATACATGTCATTATACATGAGTTAAAACCCACAGGATCGGGACTCCTGGGTGGCTCAGTTGGTGAAGCGACTGCCTTCGGCTCAGGTCATGATCCCGGGGTCCTGGGATCGAGCCCCGCGTCGGGCTCCCTGCTCAGCGGGGCATCTGCTTCTCCCTCTGCCTGCCGCTCCCCCTGCTGGTGCTCTCTCTCTCTCTCTCTGACGAATAAATACATAAAATCTTAAAAAAAAAAACGAACCCAAAAAACCTCACAGGATGCACAACCCAGAGTGACCCGTAAAACAAACTATGGACTTTGGTTAATAACAACGTATCACGGGGCGCCTGGCTGGCTCAGGTGGTAGAGCACGTGACTCTTGATCTCTGGGTCACCAGTTCGAGCCTGTAAAGATTTCTTAAAAAAAAAAAAAAAAGTGTCAATATTGGCTCATCACTGGTATCCGAGGTACCTTTGTATTAAAGGCAAGGTGGGAGAGAAAAGGAAGACAAAACTAAAATGAAAATGGCAATTCTTTTGAGTTATTAGAATGACTCACTTGCCGAGAGAGTAAACCCGAGCGTGTTTCATGATAGTAAGCAGAACATTTATAGAGTCAAACGGTCTCTGAAAGATGAACAACTTAGCGGGAGCCAACAGCTTCCTAGAATAATAATAAGCAAAAATAAAAGTTGCTTATACTGTGCTTTTAGAAGTAATTTTGCCACAGCAATCTATCAAAGGAAGACCTGAATACACGCCAAAAAGAGATTAAAAAAATACTTATGGGGTGCCTGAGTGGCTCAGTCGTTAAGCGTCTGCCTTTGGCTCAGGTCATGATCCCAGGGTCCTGGGATCAAGCCCCGCATCGGGCTCCCTGCTCAGCGGGGAGTCTGCTTCTTCCTCTCCCGCTCCCCCTGCTTGTGTTCCCTCTCTCGCTGTGTCTCTCTGTCAAATAAATAAATTAAATCTTTAAAAAAAAATAAAAATAAAATACGACTAAATTAAATTCATGTATAAATAACAAAAAGAGAACCACGACATCTTAGCTGTTTGTAAATGAAGAGCTGCTTTCCTATTATCACCATGATTCAAAGTGAAAGTTATCTAGAAAAGAAAGAAATACATCAAAACCTATGGGACACAGCAAAAGCCGGGCTCAGAGGAAAACGTACAACCTCATTTTTTTATTAAAGATTTTATTTATTTGAGAGAGAGATCGAGCGAGCACAAGTCAGGGGCAGAGGCAGAGGGAGAAGCAGATTCCCTGCTCAGAAGGGAGCCCGATGTGGGGCTCGATCTCAGGACCCTGAGATCATGACCTGAGCTGAAGGCAGACGCTTCACCGACTGAGCCATCCAGGCGCCTCAGGTTTTGACTATTGCAAACAAAGCTGCTGTGAACGTTCATGCACAGGTTTTTATGTGAACACAGATTTTCATTTTTCTGGGATAAATATGCAAGAGGACAATTGCTGGGTCATATAGTGGTTGCACGTTTAGTTCCAGAAGAAAGTGCCAAACCGCTTTCCAGAGTGGTCACCCCATTTTCTATGCCAACCACCCAGCATGTGAATGATCCCCTTTGTCTGTAGCCTCACCTGCATTTGGCTGCTATCGTTCATTTTTTAAATTTTAGCTATTCTAGTAAGTGTGTAGTTGTTTATTGCTGTGGTTTCAATTTGCATTTCCCTGATGGCTGATGGTGTCATGCATCCCCTCATGTGCTTACTTCCCATCTGCATATCCTCTTTGGGGGAAACGTCTCTTTGTGGTTTTTTGCCCATTTTTCTAATAGGGTTCTTGGATTTTTCTACTGTTGGATTTTGAGAATTCTTTTTTTTAAATATCTCATTGTGTAATTATAGTTGAGTGAATTTATTTGAAAAGCTTAGAAAGTATTTTTGGAGCGTTTGACTAATTTCTTTCAGTAACTATATCTGAGCACCTTCTGAGAGCAAATCAATAAGTGAATAAGAGCAAATCTGAATAAGACAGTGTAAACCATTAAAGCCTACATTTGTCATCTCTTCACTGAGTGGGGTTCAGAGAATTCTTTACATATTCTAGACACTGGTCTTTTGTTGGGTATGTGGTCTGCAAATATTTCCTCCAAGTCTGTAGCTTGTCTTTTCTACCCTCTTAGCAAAGATCTGTTTACCAAAACACTCACATGAAAAAATAAAATCTTGGCAAAGCCCAATTAAGGAAGTGAGAGAAGTGACATGGCCACATGAGAGATTAAGCGACACTTTTCCTGTTTTTATAGAAATTTGGCTGCATTCCCAAAGCTGAGAATGATTGTTGATAATGCCCTCCTTTACAACGGAGCCGGATGCATCTAGGCAGGATTTACCAAGAGGTGGCAAAACAAAGCAGCACCATTCCTCCCAGCCTCCGTAAGAGAGGACTAGGGGGTTAGGGGGCTTGTTTCAAGGGAATTCTTAGACGTGGCGAGAGATTCGAGTCTTTTTTTTTCTCCATATGGAGGAGGGAAGTGCTTCTCCACAGCCCATTAGCCAGATGCTGGAGTCCAAAGGGAACCACAGTAGAGCCGGGGTGTCTGCAAGGCGGGGAAGAGACAGTCATGTCACTCTCGGGCCAGCAGACGCTGTTGGGACGGCTGTTTGAGAGGGGCAGGAAGAGCGTTAGGGGAGGCTGGGGATGTGTCTCCAGGAGTTTTGAGGACAATCATGGAGAAAGAGACCCACCCTTGACAGGAGCCAGCTGAAGGCAAAGAACTAGGGCTGGAGGTTCCCCGGGTGTGAGTGGCTCGGGCTGCACTTGGTTATCGGTGGGGGCAGCGATGTGAGCCTGGTGGACTTCATGGATGCCAGGCTCGAGCCATACAGGGAGGACCCTGCCCAAGAGAAGTTGGGGCAGAGGGAGGCTGAAGGAGACCATGGTGTGCAGCCGCACCCTGGGGCAGGAGCTGATGGTGGCCATCGGAGGGCAGCCAGATAATCCGTCTTCCTCGTGAGGGAGTGCTGTGGTGCAGAGGGTCCCATAAGAATCTCAGGGGCACCACCCACAGACCCCATGAAAGGCCACGTTGGAGGCCTGCTGCGAAGAGCGTCTTGACCACCAGCCACAATGGCGCCAGATCATGGGCCTCTTCCTCAAATTCCTCTCTCCTTCGCCCCAACCCTTGAGGCTCCGGGAGGAGAAGAGGGAAGAAAGAGGAAGGGGGAACAGAACCGCGCGTGACTCCTGTCCTAGATTCACCAGCAGCAGGCCCCGAGATGAGGACCTTTGTGCAAGTGATGTGCTAGAAAGTGTTCCTAGGAAAACAGGTAGGGGATTGGGGAACGGGGAAGCCGGGTGAGGAAGAGGAGGAGGTCACACAAGGGTGCGGTGGAAGCTGACCCCGAGGGGAGACTCTTGTGAAAGGTACTCGTTAGGTAGTGTGTCTAGGTGATCTCGAGCACAGTCCTGTGCCCATGGTGGTGGTCTGTGACGAGCTCAGTCCCCACGACGTGCCAGGAACAGGGGATCTGGAGTATTTCTACTCTTGCACTGACGGCCATTGGTGGGCGAGCATGGACATCCCAAGATACTTCCTGCTCTTTGTGTGTCTGGATGCAGCATGTTCCGGCAGCTGGATGGCATCTTCCGACGAAAAGACACAGGTGTTGGCCGTGAAGAACAAGAGTGAACGGATCTGGAAGGAATCTGAGCAAAGCCTTGGCGGTGTCTGTTACGGCCCTGTCCTTGCAGATCCTGGGTGCACTGCATTAAGCTTCGCTCTAGTCTAGACTGGACTTTGAGACCTGGAGTTAAGACTGATCTTACAGCTTAAATGTATAGGGAAGAAAAATCCGGGAGAGTTTGTCCGATACCAATGGAATGACATATTAGTGTAGATGCCCTTTATCAGGTTGAGGAAATTCTCTTCTAGCCCCAGTTTGCTGAGAGTTCAAAAAAAAAAAAAAGGAGGGCGCCTGGGTGGCTCAGTTGGTTAAGCGACTGCCTTCGGCTCAGGTCATGATCCTGGAGTCCCGGGATCGAGTCCCGCATCGGGCTCCCTGCACAGCGGGGAGTCTGCTTCTCCCTCTGCCCCTCCCCTCTCTCATGTACTCGCTCTCTCTCATTCTCTCTCTCTCAAATAAATAAATAAAAAATCTTTAAAAAA
>NW_027725422.1:0-316 GCF_054177405.1 Leptonychotes weddellii | reverse complement strand
TCAGGAACTAGACCGATGTGCCCTGCCTGGCACTCTGCTGTGGCCAAGTGCTCTATCCTGGGGAGGCCCACAGGGGGACCAGTCGGAAGTATAGTTCCTGGCTGGCTCGCCAAAACCGTGGCCACCCGGCTCCAGGGGTCCCAGGCAGATGTGGTTCAGCCACTCGCTGAAGAGACCAGCGGTGGTGAAACAAGAAAGGAATTGATTTGAGTGAGGCCGGTGCCTGAAGAGGGCGGACTCATGTCTCAGAAACTGTCTCCAAGCACTGAAAATATTTCTAGGTTTATCTAAGGAAAATGTGGGACACGGGTCGGTG
>NW_027725421.1:0-316 GCF_054177405.1 Leptonychotes weddellii | reverse complement strand
CGCCCTTCACCAACGCCGTGTACGGCCTGGCGGAGGCCCTGCGCCACGCGCCCCCCGACCTCCGGCTCCGGCGGGTGGCGCAGCGGCTGGCGGCCGGCGGCCCGGGGCGGGGGCGGAGGCGGCGCTGGCTGGAGGTGGCGCCGCGCGGGTGGCGGCGGGCGCTCGTGCTGCTCGGCGGCGCGCTGCTCCTCGGCCTGCTACTCTGGCGCCTCAGACCCAAGGCCTTGCGGGAGGTCAGTCCCGACTGACGGTCCAAGGAGGACTTGGGCCCGTCGACTGAGGGTCACTTCGCCGCTCGTGCGGTGTGCCTTCGGGG
>NW_027725420.1:0-316 GCF_054177405.1 Leptonychotes weddellii | reverse complement strand
TGTGCCTGCTGCGTCTGCTGCTATCCCTGCTGCTGCACCTGCTGCGCCTGCTGCTACATCTGCTGCGCTTGCTGCACCTGCTGTGTCTGCTGCTATCCCTGCTGCTGCACCTGCTGTGTCTGCTGCTATCCCTACTACTGCGCCTGCTGCACCTGCTGCGTCTGCTGCTGCGCCGCCTGCTGCACCTGCTGCATGTGCTTCTGCGCCTGCTGTACCTGCTGCTTCACCTGCTACGCCTGCTGCTGTGCCTGCTGCTGCACCTGCTGTGTCTGCTGCTGCTGCACCTGCTGCTGCTCCTGTTGCTGTGCCTGCTGCT
>NW_027725419.1:0-316 GCF_054177405.1 Leptonychotes weddellii | reverse complement strand
TTCATCAGTATATCACCAGCCCTGAAAATAGCACCTGTAACTTTCAAAAACTATTTGTCAGATGAATAAATACAGCTTTCCAGATGCTTCCAGGAAACATATAATGGCTGATGATTTTATTATTCTCTTTTCTGAACACAAAGAAAAGCACTGTATATAGCTATCCCTGAATAATAAAAAGATGTTTTTTCTCTTTTATGATGCTAAATAAATAAATATGCCAATAAAAAGCATATTGTTTATTTCTTTTAATTTGTTTTTGCTGACTCCATGACTAACTTAGGCAGCTGATATGAAGTCCTTGAGATTTTTTTTT
>NW_027725418.1:0-316 GCF_054177405.1 Leptonychotes weddellii | reverse complement strand
TCAGGAACTAGACCGATGTGCCCTGCCTGGCACTCTGCTGTGGCCAAGTGCTCTATCCTGGGGAGGCCCACAGGGGGACCAGTCGGAAGTATAGTTCCTGGCTGGCTCGCCAAAACTGTGGCCACCCGGCTCCAGGGGTCCCAGGCAGATGTGGTTCAGCCACTCGCTGAAGAGACCAGCGGTGGTGAAACAAGAAAGGAATTGATTTGAGTGAGGCCGGTGCCTGAAGAGGGCGGACTCATGTCTCAGAAACTGTCTCCAAGCACTGAAAATATTTCTAGGTTTATCTAAGGAAAATGTGGGACACGGGTCGGTG
>NW_027725417.1:0-316 GCF_054177405.1 Leptonychotes weddellii | reverse complement strand
TGTTGAGGGCTAAAAAACAACTTCAGGAATATTTGTTTCTAACAACAGAAATTTGGAAATAGACAAACTAACCCTCAAAGGTGACATTTTTCAGCATAAGACCAGCCTGGCTAGACACAGAGGTGTGTGTGTTTGTGTGTGTGTGTGTGTGTGTGTGTGTGTGTGTATGTGTATGTGAGAGAGGGGGAGAGAGAGCGAGCAAGAGCACATGCACAAACATTTTCCCTTTCACTTCCTTAGTTTATTTATTTATTTTAAAGATTTTATTTATTTATTTGACAGAGAGAGACACAGTGAGAGAGGGAACACAAGGAGA
>NW_027725416.1:0-316 GCF_054177405.1 Leptonychotes weddellii | reverse complement strand
GGAGAAATGGCATGCATTGTGGAGAGACTTCCTGCCCTCCAAGCCTGATGGCTTTCTGGGAACTGCTCATGTTGTTCCACAGTCCTCTGATGAGTGTCTCTGGGGCCACAATGTCCTACTGAAAAGCCTTATTATAAGCTCTTACAACTACCCCAGGGTTGCTGTTGATACAGGCAAGAAAGAGGTTCCTGTGGTATGAGCTGATCCTGGAGGTTCTCCAGGCTGCAAGGAGTGATGGTCCCTGGTTCACAGAGTCCTCCCGAAAGCAGCTCATTTGACTGCACTACAGAACACACATGTCTACTAGCAAATTTAT
>NW_027725415.1:0-316 GCF_054177405.1 Leptonychotes weddellii | reverse complement strand
GCAGCAGCTGAAGGGTTGCCTCCGTCGTATATTTCCCTGCAGTCATGGCATGTGCCCCTGGTGGTGCACTTTCCCTTTGTTTCTAAACTAATTTCAGAATCCCTTAGCTGAGTCTTGAACATTTTTTTTTTATTATGTTAGTCACCATACAATACATCATTAATTTTTGATGTGGTGATCCACGATCCATTGTTTGCGTGTAACACCCAGTGCTCCATGCAGTACGTGCCCTCCTTAATACCCATCACCGGGCTAACCCATCCCCCCACCCCCCTCCCCTCTAGAACCCCCAGTTTGTTTCTCAGAGTCCACAGTC
>NW_027725414.1:0-316 GCF_054177405.1 Leptonychotes weddellii | reverse complement strand
TAACATGTTTGTATTGTTACTTGTTGATTTTTAAAATTTGGGGTAGACGTAGTAAACTTCCTAATATGAAAAATAAGGATTTAGCTCTGTTTCATCTTTCTTGTCTCCACCACATCAACTTACTCTTCCCATACCTATTCACACTCCCAATATAGTTACATGGTAATTTGATTAAGTTTTAATTCAGTATTTATGCTAATATGTTTATATAAACACTATTCATAGCTGAACTATATAGTATCTTGTAGCTACTTTCTTTTTCTCTGCAAATTTTTCCCTCTTTGAATTAATAATTGTCTTATTTATTTATTTGCTT
>NW_027725413.1:0-5161 GCF_054177405.1 Leptonychotes weddellii | reverse complement strand
GGACTCGATCCCGGGACTCCAGGATCATGACCTGAGCCGAAGGCAGTCGCTTAACCAACTGAGCCACCCAGGCGCCCTAGGGAGGGTAATTCTTAAGGAAGGGATCAAAGGAACATATGGCTGAGATTAAGCAGAGCAGCAGTGGTAGGAAAGTCTGAGGTAGGGCCACATCAGAATAGTGGAGCCTGTCTGTAGAAGCGAAGGGACCTCTGGGCACTGACTGTGCAGAGAAAAAAAATGAGACGTAAACATGATTTTCATCAGCCGCACTATCAAGAATAGATAACAGCAAGATGAGCAACAACCAAGTGGGACAAGGGACGTCCTAGAGAAGGCTGCTACCCAATTTGAGGTTTTTTTGTTTTTTTTTTTTTCTTTGATGCCCCATGGTATGTCCAGGTACCATCTTGGTAGAGATAAAACCAAAGGGACAATTTTAAAATGGAAAAGATAAGTAATCTTTAAATGACATATTTAAAACCCCATCCAGGCGTGCTTGGGTGGCTCAGTCAGTTGAATGTCCAACTCTTGGTTTTCGGCTCAGTTCATAATCTCAGGGTCCTGGGATCAAGCCCCGAGTTGGGCTCCTTACTCAGCAGGGAGTCTGTTTGAGATTCTTTCTCTCCCTCTGCCCCTCCCTGCCTGCTTGCTCTCTCTCTCTCTAAAAGAAATAAATAAAATCTTTAAAAAATAGAGTAAAAAATCAAATCAAATCAAATCCCATCCATCTTAGCTCCTCCTACCACCATTAAAAAGAATCTAAGCTTGAGAAAAATATACAAATAGTGGTAGGTAAAAAAAGAATGTTACTTGTTTGCATATATGAGTTTAGCATATATGGATTTTAATCACCCACTCTACACTAGTAATTGCTAGTTTCTTTTACCTAAAACTAGTATCAGCACTGAGCAGAGAAATGAGGGCCTGATTCATTACTGCTGACTCTATCCCTATACCGGAAGAGATAATATCACAACTGTGATAACTACTAGAAAGAGTGACCATGCCTACACTTCCCTTATGTAGCAGCACGGTCATCATTAGATAATTAAATTGTTGATATTTGTCAGCATTTGTTTTGTTCCGTAGGAGATTATCACAGATATCTTTTGGATACCATTGGCTAAAGACCTTAGTAATCAATCAAATCAGTTCTTACCTTTGAACAATTTATTGAATTAAATGATTTTTGAGATCAAAATTCCAATTTGGAGATTCATTTCCTTCATTCAGTTATGGTTTTATACTACCAAATTGGGGTATTCCATGAAGGGAAAGAAATAGTATAAGTAGAACATACTTATGTCAATAGTTTGTATTGAACTCAACTGGTAATAATAATAATAATAATAATAATAATAATAATAATAATAAATTTTCATTGCCTTTCCATAAGCACATATGAAATAAGCTGCCCCTCAGATGAAAATCTTGAGGTGACTGAAAACACACATGTCGCAAAATGCTGCAGTGTACATGTGTTGGAAGTCTTGGTGAAAAAACAAGTTACCTCATTCTTCTTAAGTACTTCCTCCATTCTTCAAGAAAAGTCAAAAGCAGAGTTGGGGGGTGGCAATCATGGGTCAGTATCAATGGAAAGGGAAGAAAGTAAGGGCATGAACTTTCTATTCGGCTTGTCAGTTTGGTCTTGCTGAGTCGGTTCGGACCCTGCCACCCTTCTCCATTGCAGAGTGAGATCTGCTCAGCAGGACTTTGCAGACTCTGCAGGTCCTTACGAAATAGGTTCTGAGATGTCCAATAATAGCCACTGTAATTAAAGCAACTCCTTTTCTTACGAAGCTCGGGGTATTTTGATAAATTAAGAAGTCTCTAATCAGTTATCTTTGCAAGTTTCCTAAAATGTCGAATAACAATTTAGGTAGTTTTTGGTTTTGGGGTTTTGGTTTTTATGGTTGTTTAATGTTTGAGTGACTGTGCTGGGCCAAATCTGATGCTTATCCCAACAATTGCCCTCTTCCTCTTCAAAAACTTCACATCTAAATAGAGAGCCCTGGGAGACAATCTTTTTCAAAATTGATTTCATTATGTCTTTGCTATTAATGATGCTTATAGGGTGTGAAACGTTAAATCATCACCTTGTAGGACTCTGGAACTTTTGCTCAGCCAGAATATCTTTTTATTTTATTCTTTAGGGTTGTACTTTTTTTATACTAATGTAGGATTTGGCGGTAGACTGTAATTAAACTGTACTAAATGGGCCTAACTTTTACAAGCAATTAGATGTATTTGGTTTTTTTGCTCTTCTGCTGAGAATATGGATTACCTTTGTGGAATCACTAAGAGGTATCCCTCTGCCCCCACTTTTCTTTTAGTTCCTCCTCCTCAGTGCGAAGAGAACACACAGCATTCTGCAATGTTTTTATTCTATTATTGCTTGAAATACTGACTTCACATTCCACTAGAGAAATTGAATGAATGCAGGAATGTAAAATACTATTTAAGCATCTCTCTATGTTCCCTTCACCTTTTATGTTTTTCTTACCATATAACCTTCCTATCCTACCTACGATTCTATTCTTTTTGTGTTACACACAAAGCTGAAAATGGGCAGGGCTCAAAGACCTAGAACATCTTATACCTATGCAAGAATACAAGCAACTTGATTATGACATAACTCTTTGGATATTTTTCACATTTAAAAAATAAGAAAACAAACCAACTCAGCATTTAGACTTCCAAATAACAAGAAAATTGGCATCTACAGATACTAAGATATTGTCACAATTGGGCCAAGTGCCTTTTTCCCACCAAATTATTCCTTTTTAGTCGCTTTCTTTAAAACATCCCCACATATGATTGTTGTATTGTGATACCTATGTACTTTTGAGAAGGAGCATTGATGAAAATCATTAAATATTGTTTCATCAATAATTATGTGGTTTCCATACCTAGTGATGGAGATAGCCAAAAGACCATTTTAATAATTACTATATCCTTTTCTAAGTCATTTCTTACGGCCCAGCACAGTCACTCAAACAGATAAGTGTTGCTACTTGCTATAATCCCAACCTTATAAAAAATACATAGACACACACACACAGACCCCCCCCCACAAACACAGGCACACATACAGTTTTACATATCATGTATTATTAGGGGAAGGCTGTGGTAGAAGTCTCTGAGGCTCCTACCACTCTTGATTCCCCATAGCAACGTAGCTTTTGGATCAGTCAAAACCCCATAGAGACATATGCAAGAGTTCACATCTTTTATGCTGGACCTCCTCAGGATACACTAATTTGCTACAGCTGCGCCCATGCCCATTCACTCCCAGGTTCCTGGCAAGCCTGACCTTGATGGTTGACAGGTGTGGGAGCTACTGGCTCAGGGGAAAGAAAATTAACCCTATTTCTGCCAGAGCCCTCTTAGCCCAAATGGGAATAATCTTCACTTCTCAGCATGAGAAACCAGTATGAATTTTTTAATCAGTCAGAAAGCATTGGCACACAAGATTATAACTAGAGATATTGCCTAGAAGTAGGAAGATGAAGATAGGCAACAGCTGGTTCAGTAACCATGATAGAAGATCCTTTAACATTCTTAGAAAAGAAAATATTTAGAATTCCCTGACACATTTGGAGAAGAGGAGAAAGCCATTGCTCTGTTCCTCCTTCACAATTTGCCCTCTTCAGAAAAAAAAGGGGGGGGGAAATTTTATAAATGTTTTGAAGGATTGAGCCTTTTTCAAATGGTATATTTTTGACCATTTTAATTATTTGATTTGTTTTCTTTTCTGCTTGGTGCACAGTCAGAGGTAAACTGAAATGGCTTCTGCTGGTAGTGGGCCATCATAAAAAGCTCAAATGACAGTGGAAAATTGCTTTTGTGATGAAGGGAAGCATTAATAAAAGCTTCACTTTTATTTTACCCTTTACCCTTTTAAATTGGCCCTAGAGGAGTTGATTAAACTATTCCATTGGCAGTGGCTGGTTGATACATAGGTTGTGAAGTGTTCTATGCCTGTAGGTGGTGGTTGAGTTTAGAGGTATCTACATTTTTCTCATCTGGTTTGGTATGTCATTGAAGTTTCATTTAAACTCTGTCCCATTATGTCGGTTGTCTTTTGGGTTTGTTGACTGTTTCCTTTGCTGTGCAAAAGCTTTTTATCTTGATGAAGTCCCAATAGTCCATTTTTGTCCTTGCTTCCCTTGCCTTTGGCGATGTTTCTAGGAAGAAGTTGAACTGACAGAATGGGAGAAGATATTTGGAAATGACATATCAGATAAAGGGCTAGTATCCAAAATCTATAAAGAACTTATCAAACTCAGCACCCAAAGAACAAATAATCCATTCAAGAAATGGGCAGAAGACATGAACAGACATCTCTGCAAAGAAGACATCCAAATGGCCAAAAGACACATGAAAAAGTGCTCAACATCACTCAGCATCAGGGAAATACAAATCAAAACCTCAATGAGATACCACCTCACACCAGTCAGAATGGCTAAAATTAACAAGTCAGGAAAAGGCAGATGTTGGCGAGGATGTGGAGAAAGGGGAACCTGCCTACACTGTTGGTGGGAATGCAAGCTGGTGCAGCCACTCTGGAAAACAGTATGAAGATTCCTCAAAAAGTTGAAAATAGAGCTGCCCTACGACCCAGCAATGGCACTACTGGGTATTTACCCCAAAGATACAAATTTAGTGATCCAAAGGGGTACATGCACCCCAATGTTTATAGCAGCAATGTCCACAATAGCCAAACTGTGGTAGGGGCACCTGGGTGGCTCAGTCACTGAGCGTCTGCCTTTGGCTCAGGTAATGATTCCAGGGTCCTGGGATCAAGCCCCACGTTGGGTTCCCTGCTCCACAGGAAGCCTGCTTCTCCCTCTCCCACTCCCTCTGCTTGTGTTCCCTCTCTTGCTGTGTCTCTCTCTGTCAAATAAATAAATAAAATCTTTAAAAAAAAAAGAAACAAATGTAGTTATCCAAAGGGGTACATATACCCCAATGTTTATAGCAGCAATGTCCACAATAGCCAAACTATGGAAAGAGCCAAGATGTCCATCAACAGATGAGTGGATAAAGAAGATGTGGTATGTATACACAATGGAATATTATGCAGCCATAAAAAAACCCCAAAATCTTGCCGTGGATGGAACTAGAGGGTATTATGCTAAGCAAAATAAGTCAATCAGAG
>NW_027725412.1:0-14297 GCF_054177405.1 Leptonychotes weddellii | reverse complement strand
AAAGATTTTATTTATTTGACAGAGAAAGACACAGCGAGAGAGGGAACACAAACGGGGAGTGGGAGAGGGAGAAGCAGACTCCCTGCCGAGCAGGGAGCCCGATGCGGGACTCGATCCAGGGACTCCAGGATCATGACCTGAGCCGAAGGCAGTCGCTTAACCAACTGAGCCACCCAGGCGCCCGGCACTCCCAGCTTAGCGGATTCCTCCTACCCTCCCTCAAATCAGTCCTTTTCCTGCCAGTCCTTTGAGAAACAATGACGGGGCTCTCCCAGAGCCCTTTCTTGATGTCAACGCTGAGTTCCTGTTCCATCTCCATCATTTTTCCCTCCCGCAGCCCTGGCCACTACCTCTTCATGGCCAATAGGAAGATGGGAGAGGCTTGGAATGAGGAACACACGGCCTCCCCCACCAGCACTTTTTTTGCTAAAGAAGGAAAAGCAGCAGGAGAGTTGGAGAGATCTCCATTTTATTATGGAAAACTTAAAAAACAAACAGGCAGTGGATGAGGAAGGAGAAATGGGGAAGACGAATTGAGGTGCCTTGTTAGTCACCCCTCACCCTTGCAATTCAATTCAGTTGTGGACCACTAGGAGGAACAGAATTAAATAACTGGATGGGGGTACAGGGCTAAGATTCCCAGCCTTCCTTCTTGGGGAAAACTGAGGTACAGTAATACTGAGCAAAAGTGGAGGAAGCCACGCTCCCAATGAGGCAACTGCCAGGGACAGGGGGGAGGGTTCCACATGGACTCAACAAGTAGGTATGGTTGTAAACCTGGGACTTTGGCAGGTGGGGCTGGGAGCTAATGGGGTTTGTAAACCAGGCTGGTGGTCAAGAGAGGAGGCAGGAGGTGTAAACAAAGGGGCAGTGGCCTAAGGAATAGGAAGGAGAGGGGCCTGTAAATGGAGTGGGGGCAGGCTACCCAGGATGAGTGCTTAAATCCTAAGAGCCCCCAGGGGGTGGTGGGGAGGCAAGGGAGGCTGAAGGGAGAGTGTACCTGCCCGGGGAGATGGAGGAGGTGCTCCACCTCCAGCCCCAGTGAGCACTGTGATCCTCCTCAGGACTTGATGCTCACTTTTGAATCACCTCGGATGCCACCAGCATGTCTGACACACTCATACCAGGGACCTTTGGTGAGGGTGGAAACTGGGTGACTAGCTCTGCTCCCATAAACAGGATGAGGAAAGCAAGTTGGAAGATGTTGGTTGCTCTTCCCGGCCAAGCTCATGTTCGGGATCTCTCTGTTCTCAATCTTCTGGGCTCCAGGATCTTCAGTTCTGGGAAAGGGTGGGTATAGGCCCTATGTTGAAAGAGGGTCACCTCCGGCAGGACTCATCTGTGGGAGAAGAGGCAATAATGGTAGAGAATGAGTGAGGGCCTCTGCCCCCCATCTTCCCCACTTACTCTCTGCACTGATCTTCCATGCCGAGCGCTTGCTACTGCAGGAACAGTGGCCATCACCCATTTAGCCTGCGTTCTGTGCCAGGCCTTCTTACAACTTGTTTAATCCCACAATAACCCCAGATGAGGCAAAGTCATTTGATGTCCAGCCATAGTTCCAAGGTGCTTCACAAAAATTACTGAACCCTCTCAGTAAACCCCAGGAGGTGGTTATTATTAACCCCATTTCATAATTAATAAACGGAGACCAGAGGTGAGTGCTTTCCTGGAGGTTACATACACCACAGGTAAGAGACAAGATGGAATTCAAATGCAGGCCTGTCTGACCCAAACCCTGTGTTTTAACCACACTAGAGCGCTCAGAAAGAGTCCTGGTTTTGAAATCTGGAGACCCCTTGTGCACTTCAGTTCCCAAGACCTCGATTTCCCCACTTGTAAAGGAGCGGGTGGGGCTAGAGGTCAAGTCTCTTCCAAGCACCAACGTTATTAATTCCTCCCCTTCCCTCCTGGACCGCAGTGCCCGCTATGAACACCAGGGGGTGCCCTCGGCCAGGCCGAGCTTTCGCTCACCCACGATCAGGGCCTTGGTGCGCAGCCCGCCCTGGAGCTCCCGCTGTAGCAGCAGCAGGTCCTCCTCATCCTCTTCGTCCTCGGGTTGGGCCGCTGGGGGGCTGGGGGCACTGGGAGCCTCAGGCTCCGGGCCCAACTCCTCCAGCACCGAACTCTCGGAGGGGTATTGGTACGTGGTCTCCAATGCTGTCTCGCTGAAGGAGATCTTGAGCTGAGAGTGGGAGAGAAATGGGGAGGCCCCGAGTTTAGCCCGGGGAAGCTCCCAGGGGGGCACACGCAAGGTGGGGGAGGGGAGCTGGATTTGGGAACCCTACTGACTTTGCCCTGCGCATCCACTCTGGGACCCAGGGGTCGAGTTTTCCTTTTGACACAGGCTCTCTAATCCCAGAATTTCCCTCTTCTATCCTATCATTTCCAAAACATCAGACTGGCCTGAGCTTTGGCAGAGGTGGCAGAGGTGGGTAATACAGGACTCGGGTCCCTACTTTTTAGACTGTGGGTGGTGGAAGAGTAAAAAGAAATGAAGATACATGAAGATAACTCCCGTAATCAGAACTGACTCTTTGGGCATCGTGAGGGCAACCAGGAAGGCTTCCTGGAGGAGGAGGGAAGTTTGAGCTGGCAGGAAATAGCTGGCTGGAGGGAGTCCCAGGCAAAAGCAAAGCCAAGCACTTTGGTTTCCACACCCTCAGCCCCTTGAAGTTCCTGGGAAACCCAGGACCCTGGACACCTGTGCCCTCCTGCTCGCCTCACTCCTCTATAGCTGGAGTGGACCGACAACAAAGTGGGGCTGGGGCCTGGGAGGGAAGAAGAGACCTATCAAAAGGCCCAGAGGAAACAAGACTCTCCCCTAACACGCAGGGGAGATGGGCCCTTGAGTCCCTGCAAGGTACAGCTGGGGGAGGTGACAGAGGCAGAGAGGAAAGTCCATGCAAACACAGGTTGGGGTGGAGAATGCACCAGGAGAGGCATGCAGAGACACAGGCAAAAGGCCAGAGGGGACCTGGAGGGGGCAGAAAATCCACAAACACACTGTCCCAAGAGCAGGCGAGCCCCAGCTGTTCTCACTGCCTTTCTACCCTTCCCCTTGCCCTTTTAAGAAGCTCAGGGGGCAGGGGCAGAGTGGGATTAACTCTGGGAGCCAAAGCGATTAAGGAGACAAACAGGAGGATTCCATGTGAACTACTTGGAAAGGTCCGGATGATCTACTCAGGCCTTCCCAGGCACCTGTTTGGGAAACTCAGGGCTTGGGCCCTGCATCCTTGCATCTCCGCATGGGCTGGGGTGTGAGAAGAGAGAAGCCGGCAGGGTGGCTGGACAGGTGGATGCTAAGGGCTGTATGGAATGTGAAACCTGGGTCCCCAAGGGAAGCTGGAACTCAGAGGCTCCAAACCATGGTGGGGGCCGGACGGCTGGTAGGGCCATCTCACTGGGAGGAAAAGCCAGAGCCTGACTAAGGCCCACAGGGTAGTCCCACTGTGCCATGCCCCACCTCACCTCTCATCTGCTCTCGCTCTGGCCACCCTGGTCAAGGTTCCTCGAAGCAGGGGCACTCGTCTTGGGGCCTTTGCACTGGCTATTCCTTCTACCTGGAACACTCTTCCCCCAAATAGCTCCATGGCTCCCTGTCTCCCAGTCACCCTATTTAAAGTTCATATTCACTCCCCCAACTTTCTGGTCCTCAAGGTTCCACTTACCCTGTTCTAATTTTTTCCCCCCATTATCATTTACGACCTTCTAACATACCAGAGAACTTACTTATTTGTGATCTGATCTTGTGTCTGCTGGCCATAAGAACATGAAAGTTGCTACAGGGAGTAAGGAAGGGTTGGTCCAGACCTCAGATGTGGTCCCCACAGAGAATCAACACTGGGGAACAATGTGGGAGGTACACAGTCTGTCTGTGGAGCTGCTGGTAGAAATGAGTGACAGCAACCAGACCCCTTACATCCCAGCTTTTCAAAAGGGACCACTTCTGGTTCTGTTACTGACAGATTTACCCAAACTTCTGGGGCCCCATTTGTTTTCTTTTCACATCCCCTTTTGGGATAACAAGCTCCACAGTTTATTATCCACTCTGAAAAAGGATTCATTTTATTTGCTCTCAGTCATGTTTTCTTTCTTCCCCAACCCTGCTTCTCTCCTCACCGCCCCCTTCCACCCCTCACCCCCGCCCCAACTTCTGACTGGGCTTCTCAGGAATGCACAGACTGCATGGGAGTTGGGGCGGGGTGGGGGGGTGGGGGGGGGACAGAGGGGTGTGACTCACTTGCTCCTCTCCCATCAGCTATATAAAGTCACAAGGGGGCCAGAGAGGGGAGGAGCCCATCTCTCAGCTAGAAGGGCCTCTGGGGAAGGGCACCAGCCACAGGGCAGGGCTGGGATTTCTCTCCGTGGCAAGGATATGTTTGATGGCATTAGCTTGCAAACAGAAGTTATTTAGGGAAGGGGGGGTGGTCCTCTGGTCCCCAAGCAAGTGGGTTGGGTCAGAGCTGGGACAAGGCATTCTAGTCCCTGCTGAGCAGGGTGCAGAGAGAGGGGAAGGAGGCCTGACACAGGGTGGAGGGGGAGGTGTCTGGGTCTAGAAAACTCTGTGCTGCTTCTCCCCACCCCCACCCCCAGAGCAGCCAGGGCTTCCTTATTCTCTCACCACATCCTGAGCAGTTCTGGCAGGCCCAGGGCCCAGCGGTTCCCCACTCAGCCCTACCAGCCTTCCGGCCCCCACCCCCAGGCTTCCTGTTTGGGTGATCTGCTTCCGGCTCCCCTACTCCCTGACCTAGGTAGGGTCACTATCAGAGGTCCTGCCCTGCACTCATATGGTCCCCAGCTTTGGGCCCCAAACTTCATGCCTCCCTCTGCTCTTCCTCCCCAAAGGCACAGGCCAACCTCAGTAGCAAGTGACTTGTCTGAACAGCTAATCCTGGCAGCTCCAGACCCACCTCCTTACACCTGCCCAGCCCGAAGGGGACGGGGTTGGCAGCAGTCAGAGTGCTCAGGATAGACGCTGGTACCATGGCTCAGGATGGGAGCATGAGCTTCACATGAAGATGAATTGGGGGACCAAGTGACCCGCAAGCTCCATCTAGGTCTTTGGTCCCTGTGGTTTCCCACTGACAGGACACACGAAAAAAACAAATCTGAGGATGTCAGATGAGATGAGGACTGGAGACTAGGAAGGGCTTCCCGGTCTCTGGGGAGATGTGTTAGGTGCAGGGACCTCTCTCTCCTTAGAGATTTTCAAGCTGGAAACAAGTTGGTGTGTAAGGAAGGGGTTGGGCTGAAGCCAGGGCGAGAAGCCTGGCTGCTCCCACTTCCTGCACTTTGTCCTTTTTCCAGTTTTAACCTCTGACCCTCTGCTGGCCTCAGCCCCCACCCCTGTCCCCAACTCCCATTGTATTCCCTGCTCTCAGCACCGTGCCTCCAAATTCACTTCTCTCTTCTGCTACCCCAAAGGGAGGGACAGGCCAGGGCAGCAGGAAGAGAGGGGAAAAAGGGGAAAACCAACTGCTGAGCCAGTCCTGGGGAGGGAGGGGAAGCCCAGGGAGGAAGAAGAAGGGGAGTAAGGAGCGGGGGTATTTTGGAAGAAGAGAAGGCTTTTCTTGTCCTAAGAGAGAAGGGAGCACTGTCTAAAGCAGTGGCCCAGCTGGGGGTGTGCAACCCTGAGGTCACCCACTTCAAACGGCCTCTGTGTGCGCCTCTCCCATGGAGCAGACTCGGGGTTCAGAAGTCTTCTCTCTGTTCTCCAGCCCTATTCCATTCCCCCGCCCCCACCCTAGGACGTCTCCTCGTTCAGCTCTGGCCTGCCTTGGGACTGAGACCTTCCTCCACTCACTTCTCCCTGCCATTTCTCCCTAGAACCCCAAAGCCACCCCCTGTGCCTCTTGAGGCTTCCTGCCCCAACATTCACTCCCTTGGAAGGCTGTATGTGCTTTCAACCTGATGACCCTGCTCTCATAGATTCTAGGCTGTAGCCTTGGTTCAGGTCTCCCACCAGAAGGGCTGCGTTCGGTCACAGACTCAGAGGAAAGGAAGGGAAGAAATGGGGCGGCGGCAGGGGGTGTGGGGGGAGCTGAGGGGGCGGGGAAGATGGGACCCAGAGCCTGAGGGAATGAAGAGTGAGCAGCCTGGGCACACCCTGTGAGACACACCCAGGGGCAGCACTTGATTTGGGGCAGGATCCTTGGGCTTGGAAATGAATGGAAAATGAACTCTCTAAGAAGGAAGGGTGTGTGTAGAGGAGGAAGGGTGGTGGCAGGAATTAACACGAAAGAATAGAGGAGGACAAGAATACAGGGATATAAAAAAGAAAGGAGGCCGGAGAGAACTGAGGAGCGGGCTTCTGAGAGGTCTGGCTTGGCTGCTCCCTACCTGTTTGTGGTGCCTTTCAGGGGACCCCTTGGCAAGGCAGCTGCGGCTGAGGCGGAGGTAGCCCCCCAGAACCAAGATCTCCTCAGCAGTCGGGTACCGCTTCTTCCCAGCTCCAGGGACCGCCGCATCAGCTGTGGCTGGGGTGGCGGGGGTGCTGGGGGCCGCAGGGGGCACAGGCCGCCGGGGGTTGACTGTGAAGGTGTGTCCACTGCGGCGAGGGGCCCCCACCCCCGGCCCTGCCTTCACCCCATAGAACAGACGGTTCATGAGGGGATCCCCAGGGGACTGGGGAGCAGGTGGGGCTGGGGGTGGGGGAGACAGAGGGGCTGCTGGTGGGGGCCGGAGATCCACTGCTTCCTCTTCCTGCCTTCTAGAGCCTCCAGTCCCAGCGTGCTCTGGTGGGAAGGGGGAGGGCACAGAGCTGTCGTTCTGCAGGGTTCTCAGAGGCCTGCCCTGAGCCCCCGCCTTCTCCTTCTCAGCCTCCCCTTCTCCAGCCTCGGTACCAAGAGGCCCCAGATACTTCTCAGCAGACTCTGGGGGGACTGGTTTCTGAGTTTGAGTCTCTGTGTCCCTGGGTGTCCATTCTCGAACCTTTCCAGAGTTCAGGGTCCATTTCCATCCTTCTGTCAGCCTCAGGCCCCTCTCACCATCCTCCACAGGGCTGGGCCTTTGCTCTGCTGCCTCCGCTTCTCCGGAGCTGCTGTCTGGAGCCTCCCTTGTCAGGGTCTCCGGCAGCTCTGTAATCTCTTCTGAGGCCAGCCTTGGAACTGGTCTCTCTTCTTTTCTCCCACATTCCTCCGAACAGTCTTTTCTTTCTTTTTCTGAGCTCAGCCTCCACTCTGATGCCTCCAGTTGTACCAAACTCTGTTCCTGAGACTCTCCAGAGTCAGGCCTCCATTTATGGGACTCTGTCAGCCCCAACTTCTGGGTGGGCTCTGCTGGGCTCAGTCTACTTTCCACCACCTCTTTTCTCCTGGGGCTTTGTTCTCCAGGCTCTGCCAGTCTCAGACTCCACTCTGGATTTTCTCCGGGGCTCAGCCTCCATTTCCGGGCCTCTGGCAGTCTGGAGCTCCTGTCTCCAGCCTCTCCTGGGCTCTGCCTCCAGTCCAAAGCCTCTGAAGGCCTGGGGCTCAACTCTCGGGCTCCCCCTATCCCCAACCTCCTCTCTCTGGCCTCCCTGGGACTGAGCCGCTCTTCTTTTGACTCTCTTCCCTTGGGGCTCTGATCCCGCATCTCCCCAGGGCTGGGTCTCCGCTCCCGGGCCTCCAAAGGCCCAGGCCTTCTCTCTGCAATTAACTCTTCATTCCGCTGCTGCTGCTGCTGCTGCTGCTGCTGCTGCTGGCGCTCCTGCCGAATGAATCGGTTCTGGTGCACCGGCCCAATGGCCTCCAGGAGGACGGCCGACTCATCTGGGTCTGGAGGTCCAACCTCTGTAGTCCCAGGTGCAGGGCTAGGTTCTCCAGGAGACAGACCAAGCTTGGCCCGGCGGCGCTCCAGCAGCCCCCGCTTCCAGGCTGGCATCTGGGACAGACGCTCCCGTTCTGCCTTCTCCCGGCCACGAAGGGCTGCCTCCTCCTGCCGGCGCCGGGCTAGCAGCTGTAGCTTCCAGTCTGGGATGGTGGCCATGGTCGCGCTGAGGTGAGGGTGGGGAGTGCTGGGGCCAGAGAACAGGAAAGAGAGGCTCCAGGGGGTGAGACTGGGGGTGGGGGGAGAGGAAATAGAGGGGGAGAGGTGGGACACAGAGATGGGCACAGGAGCTGAGGGTAAAGACAGACGGAAGGAGTGAGAAGATGGAGGGCAAAGAAAGGGGAAAACAGAAAGTGAAAAAGCTGTGGGCCAAGTGGGGGTGGGGTCGTGGCCCTGAGAGGAAGAATAGAGATTCAGGGCAAAGAGGCAGGAGTCAGATTTGGCAGCGCAGGGTTAATGGTATCAGAGACAGTCCCAAGGATGTGAGAGGAGAGGAGGGCGGAAAAAGAAGTCGGAATGAGAGAGGAGAAAGAAAAGAGAGGCGGGGGGTGAGGGAGGTAGGGTTCAGGCGAGGTTTCCCCACCGTTACCCCAGAGGCGGTTAGAGTGGGAAGGGAGATCAGGGAATCCCGCCCGAGAGGGGGTGGTGGGACCTGAGGGGATGTCGGGGAGGTGAGGAGGGGCGGGGAGTGGAGAGGTCTAAGGGAGCAGGGGAATCAGGGGGCAGAGGGGAAATGGAGCTCCGCGGGCGCCCGGGCGCGTCTCAGCGCGGGCTCGGGAGGTCCCGGCTCCCCTCCCAGCTCCGCTCCGGCCACGCCTCTCCGGCCCCCCAGCCGCCACCCGGCACTCCGCCCCCAGGCAGCTCGGGGCGGGGGGGGAGGGGGGAATACCCTCCCTTGGGGACTTTCGGAACCCGGGTGTCTGGGCTGCCAGCACGTTCCCAGAACCCTGGCGTCCACCCCCACCCCGTCCCGTCCCCGCCGCCTGCCTCTCCCACCGGCCGGGCCCGGGGCCGTGGCGTGCGGAGGACCCGCTCCACGGCTCTGCTCTCCCGAGCCTGCCAGTCCAATGCCCGGGTCTCCGCTCTCAGGGAACCCTGACATAGCCGGCCATTCCCACCCAGCTCGGACCGCTCAGACAGGCAATCTCGGCACAAAGAGGAGACAGCCCAAGGTCCGGGCCGGGGACGGGAGACAGGAGACACCCCCTCCCCAAGTCTGAGGCCCCTCAGTCAACTCACAAGGCAGCGGGGCTCCCAGGGGAGGGGGTGCGGAGGAGCCTGGCGTCCGGAGGGAGGAGGAGAGAGGAAGAGGAGGAGAGTGGGACCGAGGGAGATCCGGAGACAGGAGGGAGGGGAGGAGGGAAGGAGAGGAGGAGGAGGGAAAGAGGGAGTCGAGGAGGAGGGACGGAGACAGAGAGAGACCTGGGGGCCGGGCGGGGGGCGGCGACCGCTTTGTCTGAGGACAATGGGGAGAGGGAAGGGGGCGCGGGGCGGGGCCCGAGGGGCGGGGCCTCGCTCCAGAGACCCCTCCGCGTGGGGCTAGGCTCGCGGACTCCCCTTTTCCCGCCGCAACCCCCGGCCCTCCATTTCTGTCCCCGGGGACCACACCCCGCTCCCTCTCGGTAGCCCTGGAGAACCCAGGTGTCCGGACCCTCGCCCCGAGCTCGCCGACCCAAGGCAGCCGCCCGTGACTCAGGCCCCTCGAGGGACTTGCAGAGGAAGCAGCAGCTGCTACAGCCGGGCCCGCCCTTCCCATCTCCTGCCGCTCCTCCCCACGCTTTCGCCTCCCCCCGCGAGCCTTTGTTACTGCGGGGTCCAGGGCCGCCACCAGGCTGTGGTGGGCCCGTGGAGAGGGGGTGGCAGGAGAGGTACTCAGAAGCCAACGGCCATGGAAACTGGCTCCCCCACCTGAGCCGCTGCCCCACTCTTTAGCTTCAACCTGTCTCCCATGGGTCCCCTGGTCTGCAGCGAGGGAAACTGGGGGATTTGGAGGAAGGGGGACTGGGCCGACCTGGGGAGGTGGGGGGGGCTCTGCCCGAGTGGCCGCCGCTCGGCGGTCGCCAGAGGGCGCGGTGGCTGCCCAGACTCGAGTTTGGCGTGCCCGGGCTCCGCTTGCCTTCCTTCCCAAAGTCAGCCCTCTAGCTAGAGAGACAGTGATAGACTGCATATCATATGTAGAAAAAACAGGCTGAATTTTATTTTTCTGCTGTGCGTGTTCCTCAGGACAGCAGAGAGCTCTTAGTCACCCAAAATGAAGAGTGGGAGGATCCTCTCAACTAGGTTAGAGGACAGAGCCCAGGGCCAGGGCCTAAGGAGATGGCAAGGCTAGCCAGGGGGCTGGCACTTGGAGCCTGGAAGGGCAGGCATCACCATCAAACCTGCAGACCCTAGTACCACTCCTAGAAAGGGAAGCCAGAGGAGGAGAAGGGGATCCCTGAGGTGCAGAACAGTGGGAGGGAAGTGGTCAGGCCCACCCTTCTTCCTTATAAGAGGTTCTTAAGGTGGGGGGTGGAGGAGTCAAG
Organism: Leptonychotes weddellii; assembly: GCF_054177405.1. Lineage (NCBI taxonomy): Eukaryota > Metazoa > Chordata > Mammalia > Carnivora > Phocidae > Leptonychotes > Leptonychotes weddellii. The sequence goes on along the minus strand of NW_027725412.1, from coordinate 3,966 downwards.
CCCTAACTGAGGAGACAGATAAGTTCCCCACCCCCTCTTCCTGGCTGGTGAGAAGTAGATGTTGGAGTCCAGTGGTTGAAACTCAGAATTTAGGGTATGGAGCTGGGCCCAAGGAGTGGAGGCTCAAGCAGGGGAAGGGATAGCCCCTTCAGTCCACAGATTTGGGCCTCTGGTCTGAAGCAGCCAGGGCCTGGATGTTAAAGGAGAGGAAGTGCAGGGCTCGGAACCAGGTTAGCTCCTCACTCGGCCTCACCTTCCTGGGGCCGGGAGAGCAGGTGGAGTTTTCTTTGTAACTGGGCCCGGAGGTAGCGGAGGTCTTGCTGGTCAAGTCCATGAGCCAGGCCCAGATAGAGGGTAAGGAGGAGAGCAAGGAGGAGGCGGTCAGTGCCCAGGGTGGGCACCACCCACAGCACCGTCAGCAGCTCCACACACACTGGGTGGCGCAAGTGGGAGAAGAGTCTCAGAGCCCGGGGAGACTTCAGGGCCAGAGGCTCACCCAGCCCCAGCACATGGTAGTACACCTAGGAGGGAGAACAGCTTAGAAATGGGATCAAGCCCCTTTTGCACCTTAGTTACCTCTTTCCTCCCCTTCCAGGAAACTTCCCCTTCTGTAACTCAGGCCCAAAAACCACCCTTCTGAGACGTGGGCCCCTGATCCTCATCTCTGGCTCATGAACCTTCCCCAGTCCCAGGAGGCCCATGGTTTCAGGCCTTCCACAGAAAGCTGAGGGGAGACTATCTTATAAGAAAGGGAAGTAGGTGAGGGAGTTGAAAGAAGAGGAAGGTGGAAGAGCACGGGAGGAGGAGGGAAATCCTTAGAACGGAAAAAGGCATTCTAGAAGGAATCATAGGTCTCAGGTAGGAATCTGGCAGCCTCACCTGCTTGAGGCCCATGAGCTCGGCGTAGTCAAAGACGAGAAGGATGCTGAAGATGAGGAGCCAGGATATGACGTGGAGCACAAAGCAGAGCAGGGGCACCCAGGTGGCCCATGGTTCAGCCCGAGCCTCCCACAACACAGGGCCTCTGGGTACAGGTTCCCAGTACCGCATCACCAACTGGGGAAGGATGAGCGGTTGGGTATCTCAGCAGCCTACCCTTGAAAGACCTAGACCCAGAGGCTGCCCCCACCCCAGGCTGGTCTGCAGCTCTCTCCACCTCTACCATGAGCATCACAGTCACCACATAGAGGGTGCTAGGTGGGGTCCCAAGGATGTAAGGATGACCTGTATCTACCCTGAGGACTTGCAGAACAGATGGGGTGACCGGATAGGTACATAAAGTAGCTTATGCCAAGCACTCACTGAGAAGACAAATGAATGCTAACTGGGAAGCCTTCTCTTGAAACTGAGGGAAGTGGTTTTGAAGAAAGGGTAGCAATGAAAGAGGTGTTACCGAGGGGATCTCAAGCAGAACAACATGAACAAAGCTGTAAAGGTGAGAATGCACATATCTGCTTGGGGAATGAGGAAAGGTACACCGTTCTTGATACGGAGGATATGTGCTGTGGAGGAATGGAAGCTGAGATGAGAGTCCTGAACACTCTCAGTTCTCTTCCTAAACCCACATTTTCAGAAGGCTAAGGTCCTTGCCCCTCCAATCTAGGACACTCTTCTCACAGATAGTTTCCCTTGGGACTCAGTGGCCAAAGCCTCATACCTGCAAGGCCAGGGCAGTGCATGCGACATACAGTGACCTCTGTAGGACCCCAAAATATCGAGACATCCACGCCTTCACTGTGTCAGTTGCCATGAGGCTGTGCTGCCCCACAAATAGTAGGAGGAGACCCAGATCCCAAGCCAGGGGGACAAGGATGCTGCGGTCCTGCACGGCAGCCAGCCATCCCTGGCGGGCATCTAGGGGGAGTTGAAGAAAGGGACAAAAGATCAAGAGGGTTGTGGGAAACACCCCCAATCCTACTCTCCTTTTGGGGACCCAGGCCATATCCCCTTAATGCTTTCAAGAGTCTTAATGCTTCCTCTCCAGGCTTTGCCCACCTTGCTTTTCCATTCCCTGCTTCTTCCTCCTTCAGAGTGGGGAGGAGGATTCCTATACAGTCACAAAAAGCATGGCTGGAGAGGCAACCGTTGGACTGACCCTCTTCTTTCGGTACTCCAAATGCTCCCTCTTTTGAACACTCTCCCCTCCATAGTCCTCTCTTTAAAAGCACTTTCCTTTCCTCTGCTTATCGCCCTTTTCCACCCCACTCAGTCCTCACTCTCTTGCCTCTCCAAACCGCTAATCCCTGAGTTCCTAATTTAGCCTTCTGGTCTGTCCTGAAGCTTCTCCGGCTTCTCCGGCTTTCACGGTTCTAGTTCCCTCTCCCGGACTTCCCCTGTCATTTGTCTCCAGGCCCCGCCCTCCCTCCCTCTCGTCCGGCTCCACCTCCAGCCCCAGAGCTCATCCTCGATCCCTCCCGCTCACCCGGACCACGAGGCTCCGGGATCCCTCCAAGAAGTGGCCGAAGAGAGGTAAAGCGCACGAACTCCACTCCGGTGCCAAAGGCCAGGATGAAAGAGGCGAGGGCAGCAGGGATCAGGAGCAGAGCTGGGGCCATGGCGACACACGGAGGGGTGGGGAAGGGGACGGGCTTGGGATTCCCGCGGCTACAGGCCCCGCCCCGCCCCCGCCCCCTCCCGGGGTCCCTGCCCAGGAAGGCGGGGCGCCTTCGCTCAAATGCCAGGGCTCGCGTCCGCGGCGCGCCCTTTTCTCTGCCCGCAGGGCGGGTCCTGGGTGCCTTTATGGAGCTAGCAGTCGCTGCGTCACAGAAGGGAAAGTTAGAATTCCGAGTGGCAAGAGGAAAGGGCAGCGGCTCTGCAGCCACTCGAGTGGGTTGAGTCGCAGCTCGGCTGGTTGTCTCATCTAAAATGAAGACAGTTCCTCTCTTTCAGGGTTCTTGTAGAAACCGAGAATTATCAGTCCCCTTTTCTGTAACCTTAGCCAGAAAACCTAGCCAGAGTCAGAGGTTACAAAGCCTCAGTTAACACTTCAATTATAAACGGTGAGAGAACGGAAGACTGTTGACCTAGGCTGAGAACCCAAAGCTCTGAATCACCTATTACATCTTGTTAAAGAGTTAGTGACTATTTTACCATAAAGTAATGTTTATTCCGTAACTTACTCTCTCCATTTGCCAAGGACAGAAAACTTCTCTGACACTTACAGATTATTTCTAATAATGCCAAAGGCTGTTGATTTGTAATCATGAGAGTAACAATGTTAAAATATTTGTGATAGAAAATTTTATTTGTTGTAAACTTTGTAGTAGGCTAATTTTATCCAAGCCTGTGATAATTAACTATGACTTCACTCTGCAAGCTTATTAGTCTGACCCCACATACTAGTGAGAAATCGCTAAGACCTTTTGTCTGAACATATTTTTCCTTCCGACCTGTTTGTAATATCTAGACTAATATATCTGAAAAGCAAAGTAAAAGGTTTTCCTCCATCAGAATTAAAGATCATGTTGCTATGGACCTAGTCACAGTAGCTATGACCATCGCAGAGAACTCAGACATCATTAACTGAAATCCCTTGGCTTATAGACAGAAGAAATAGAAAATTTACCAAGATGAGAACTAAGTTGCTGCTAGTCATGTGGGCTCATGAATGAAAAAATTGCCAGGCAGCATCCCACAGCCTTTACATTCCTCCTCCCGCAGGCTCAGTACTCCTACTCTCCTCTTAATGCTGTTGTAAACTGTTACCAGACATATTTTCCCCTCCAGGTGCAACCACCACCCTGCTTTCTGCTTCAAGAGGTTGTCCTGAGGGCGCCTGGGTGGCTCAGTTGGTTAAGCGGCTGCCTTCGGCTCAGGTCATGATCCTGGAGTCCCTGGATCGAGTCCCACATCGGGCTCCCTGCTCGGCGGGGAGTCTGCTTCTCCCTCTGACCCTCCCCCCTCTCATGTGTTCTCTCTCATTCTCTCTCTCTCAAATAAATAAATAAAATCTTTAAAAAAAAAAAA
>NW_027725411.1:0-316 GCF_054177405.1 Leptonychotes weddellii | reverse complement strand
TGATCATTGAGAAACACAGAGAACAGTAGAGGTACAGGGGTACCAAGAAGAAGATGTCTCTAAGACACAGGAGACACAATGTTTTACCTTTTGATTGTATTCATAAAAATTGTTGAAAGACAGAGAGATACATTTATAATAATAATGGGCTCTGGTCATCAAATTACAAAGCAAGGAAATGCGACCATCTTTTAACCATGTAATGATTAAACTGAGTGCATCAATGAAAAGAGTCTCATCAATGCTAAAGGTTTCCAAATCAATTCTCTGCACATGAGAATACCCCAGGTTTCCAGTCTTGGGAACCACAGGGCAG
>NW_027725410.1:0-316 GCF_054177405.1 Leptonychotes weddellii | reverse complement strand
GCCCCGAGGGAGCAAATGTTTAGTGGGCAATGACAGGCAGTAAGTAAACAGATATGCAGTTACCCAAGTGCCATGCAGAGAATTGAAATCGATGGATGGGATCGTGGTGGTGGTCAGGTCCTTCCTGAGTTGCTGAGATCCAGGTACAAATAGGAAGTTTCCAGATAGAGGGCAGATCTTGCTTGAGGAACAGAGGCCTGGAAATTAGGCCTCAGGAAGTCTTGTGAAGGTGCAACAGGACCTGGTGTTAAGCTCTATAAGGTGTCAAGGGATCAGTGACTGAGCCCCTCCTTCCAGGAGCTTCCATCTTTTTTTT
>NW_027725409.1:0-316 GCF_054177405.1 Leptonychotes weddellii | reverse complement strand
TTATTGATCCATGAAAAGTCAAAGGGTACCCAAATGTCCACTGTACTGACAAATGGATAAACAAAATAGAGTATATCCATACAGTGGGATATTAGTTAGCAATAAAAAGGAATGAAGCACTCTACATGCTGTATCATGGATGAGCCTTGAAAACATTATGCTAAGTGAAAAAAGCCATCTATGCAAAAAAAAAAAAAAATCCACCTATTGTATGGTTCCATTTATATATGGAGTGTCCCAAACAGGCAAATCTGTAGAGACCACAAGTAGATTAGGTGGAAACAAAGATGGTCATTGGAGGGGGGGGGGATAGGGT
>NW_027725408.1:0-316 GCF_054177405.1 Leptonychotes weddellii | reverse complement strand
CTCTCTCTCTAGCCTCTCTTGCAAGAGGATGGCATGACAAACTGTCCTTATCCAACTCCCAGCCCCGAGCTCCTTCCCTCTGACCTTTCCTGCAGATGGATGCTTTGACCTCCAGGCGGCAATCCTACCACTAGTGGGCTGGGCGGGCTAAGCAATGTCTTCATCTCCTTGGCTTCGGAGCTTCTCACCTGCAGGACGGGGCTAGCAACACCTACCTTACATTCACTCACTTAGAAATATTTTTGAGGGGCGCCTGGATGGCTCAATCGGTTAAGCGTCCGACTCTTGGTTTCAGCTCAGGGTCATGATCTCAGGG
>NW_027725407.1:0-316 GCF_054177405.1 Leptonychotes weddellii | reverse complement strand
GCTTAACCGACTGAGCCACCCAGGAGCCCCTGTAAAACAAATTCTTAAAAGCAGACTTGTGGAGTCAAAGACCGTGAGCATCTTTAGGATCCCGCCAATCAAGCAGGTGAAATATGGTCTCATCTGAGTTTTAATTTGCATTTGTTTGATTATGAGTGAGGATAAAACCTGATTTATTTGGGTACTTTTTTTTTTTTAATGTACTCTAAGGGCTCTTTATATACTAAAAAAATGAGCCCTTTGTCATATATTTTGCAAATATTTTTCCTGGTCTGTCATTGTCTTCTGAATTTGTTTCTAGGTTTGTATTTTTGGG
>NW_027725406.1:0-316 GCF_054177405.1 Leptonychotes weddellii | reverse complement strand
GTATGAAGGCTTCTTCCAAGTCTTGATCTGATTGACATTATACAGATTCCCTATATAATGTTTCAGTTGACTGTGCAATTGTTTCATATATCTTCCACATATGTAATATTTTAGTAAGTTTCCAGAATGTAAAACTCAGTATAAAAATAAATCTCGGGGCTGTACCTCTGAGACAAATAATGCAAGATATGTTAAGAAAAAAAAAGAAGAAGAAGAAGGTAGCGGGAGGGGAGGAATGAAGCGGGGGAAATCGGAGGGGTGGACGAACCATGAGAGAAGATGGACTCTGAAAAACAAACTGAGGGTTCTAGAGGGG
>NW_027725405.1:0-316 GCF_054177405.1 Leptonychotes weddellii | reverse complement strand
TTATTAAAAAATAGATAGTACCAGATCTTAGGTCCTGGCAGACACTGCTGCGGCTTTTGCGCAAGGACTGTTTTCTTTTTTTTTTTTAAGATTTTATTTATTTATTTGAGACAGAATGAGAGAGAGAGAGAGAGCACATGAGAGGGGGGAGGGTCAGAGGAAGAAGCAGGCTCGCTGCCGAGCAGGGAGCCCGATGCGGAACTCGATCCAGGGACTCCAGGATCATGACCTGAGCCGAAGGCAGTCGCTTAACCAACTGAGCCACCCAGGCGCCCGCAAGGACTGTTTTCTTTTCTTTCCCTTTCTCTCTCTCTCT
>NW_027725404.1:0-316 GCF_054177405.1 Leptonychotes weddellii | reverse complement strand
TTCCCTCTAGGTGATCCTTCCGCCATCTCCGGAAAACATGAAGAAGGGAACCATTAGGATTTGGAGCTACATTAACCCAAATGAATAATGCTTTCAGCGGCAGGTGATCTTTGCAGACAGTGTGCCCTAGAATTTTTGGAAGGTGCAGAGAATTTGTAGAAATAATCATTATGAGGAAGGAGATGATGTGGGGGGGGGGGATGGTTCAGTTTCTACTAATAAGTGCTTCATAATAGCTCAAAAAAATCTCTGTCAGGCCTCTGCCTCTTTCGAAATGCAAATGGCTGAGCGCTCCCTGCAAAGCTTGCTGTGCGCG
>NW_027725403.1:0-316 GCF_054177405.1 Leptonychotes weddellii | reverse complement strand
GGAATCAAAACTTTGGCTGACAGGAAATATGCCAGGACTTGCCAATTGATGTGGTTGTATATAGGATCACTAAGTACATGGAGTACATAGGATCACTAAGACGTTGAACCTCTCAGTTGGTTTTCCTAACTGTGAATTAGGGATAATAATACCTACTTTGGAGGGTTGTCAGGGGAGTCGAATTAGAAACGTTGTGCACCAGAATGCTCAGTTTAAGGGTGCCAGGGTGGCTCAGTCGTTAAGTGTCTGCCTTCGGCTCAGGTCGTGATCCCAGGGTCCTGATGTCGAGCCCCGCATCGGGCTCCCTGCTCCGCGG
>NW_027725402.1:0-316 GCF_054177405.1 Leptonychotes weddellii | reverse complement strand
TGTCCCTCAACCAAAGAGATTAAGCATGTTACATTTTTGGATCATTTGTATGTCCTCTGTTTGCTTTTAACTTTGTCCCATTTTCTACCTGGTTTTTTTTCTTTTTAAAATAATTTCGTAGGGGGCGCCTGGGTGGCTCAGATGGTTAAGCATCTGCCTTCAGCTCAGGTCGTGGTCCCAGGATCCTGGGATCGAGTCCTGCATCGGGCTCCCTGCTCCGCGGGAAGCCTGCTTCTCCCTCTGCCTCTCTCTCTCTCTCTCTGTCTCTCATGAATAAATAAATAAATAAATAATCTTAAAAAAAAATAAAAATAAT
>NW_027725401.1:0-5161 GCF_054177405.1 Leptonychotes weddellii | reverse complement strand
AGGGATGGGGTGGCTGCATGATAGACATTGGGGAGGGTATGTGCTATGGTGAGCGCTTTGAATTGTGTAAGACTGTTGAAATACAGACCTGTACCTCTGAAACAAATAATACATTATATGTTTAAAAAAAAAAAAAAGAAGATAGTAGGAAGGGAGAAATGAAGGGGGGAAATCAGAGGGGGAGACGAACCATGAGAGACTATGGACTCAGAAACAAATTGAGGGTTCTGGAGGGGAGGGGGGGTGGGGATGGGTTAGCCTGGTGATGGGTATTAAAGAGGGCACGTATCGAATGGAGCACTGGGTGTTACGTAAACAATGCATCATGGAATACTACATCAAAAACTAATGATATAATGTATAGGTGATTAACATAACATAATAAAATAAGAAAATAAAGTAAAAAATAAAAAAATAAAAATTAAAAAAAAACATTAACAGCTTTTCCACTGATGCCTCCCTTGACCACCAAGACAATCCCACCGCTCCCAAGTTAGTCTTCCTACAGTCTTGTCTTAGTTAATAGAAAAGCCCTCCCACCACCTTCCATTTACACAGGACCATACTCACAATCTCCCATGAATCTTTAATTTCTCTGATAAATCACAACTCACTTCTATTTCTTCAACAAATCTTACTGGTGCTACCTGGGAACATATCCAGGATCTGACCATTTGTCACTGACTCCATTAGTACCATTTGGTATCATTTCATTCATAAGTATGAATATATATGGTCATATTTATTCCACACTACTTAAATACATATATCCCACCTTAGGCAACATCCATTTCCTTTACTTGCTTTATTTTTCTCCAGCTCACTTATAATTATCTAATATTCCATATTAAGTCATCATTTGGTTTATTTTTTTCTCTCTAATCTCCATTAGAATGCATGTTCCATGAGGAGACTTATATCTTTTGTTCACTGCTATATCTACAGTGATTGTTATGAGAGTACTGGCACATTTGGTGCTCAACAAACATTTGATGAATAAGAAAATTTATTCTCTAGTGCTCAAAAATATGATATTATGTGACTTGTCTTTACTAAACATACATTGTCCCTCATAGCTGCATAGAAAATGTAGCATACTCCCAAATGATGAATCTAGCACTTGAGGGATCAAATTATACACTGGTGAGGAGAAACCTTCATTATCCTTCTCCTTCATTATCCTTACAAAGGAGGTGAACCACATAGCATTTATTTTCTAGCATACTTGAAGGTAAGATTAAAATGCTTTAAAAACATTCAATTTACATTCCTGAAAAAGGAACTATCGATCATATTTTCAATCTAACAATACATGCATGCACCTGCCAACAGACAAATACATTCATTAAGCCTATAGAGGGATGTATGCATGTGGAAACAATACTGCATTCACATCACTAAAAAAAGAAAGAATTTTTTTTTTTTGTACAAATGTGCCCACTGGTATTAGCACTGAATACTAATAATATATCAGTGCCCTGAAGTGACTAAATATATGCCAAAGTGTGCTTGCCCTTTCAATCATTTCAAATTATTTCAACAAATGCAAGTATTTCATAATTCATCTTTCATTCAGAGAGGTATTCTGCATAGTCTCCTTGGGGATTCATTTAGGACTAGCTTTTCCTTATTATACTTTGCACATAGCCTTTGGCTTATTGTGAGTTTTCATGGTTGATTTTACTTTACATGAATGCCAGGATCATATACTTTAATTTCAATTCATTATTTCTGGCCTTAGCATGACCTTTTGGTTTTATTTTTATTGTCCTTTTCTCAATCATCAACAATACTGCTTTTATTGAAATAGTGCAGTCATGTTAGTAACTGGAAAAATAAGGTATTTGAGACTCATTTTAGTTTCAACATAAGTACTTTGAACCAAAAATTTAGGGTACTTTTCAAAGCACTTGAGTGTCCAATGGTCATAGATAAAAATGAATATGTGAAATGACATAAATTGGAAGACAGAATTATAGACAGTATTATCCTTGATCTCTGTTTCCAATCAGAATAGAGGCCATCTTTGACTCTCTCTTAAATAACCAACTGTGTAATTGATACCATTTAGGTTCTCTGCATCCCATGTTCCCAAAGCAGAAGATGACAACCTTTGAACATCCTTTTTATAAATATTTATATATAATAGTTAAATTGCTTTCAGATCTTGGTCAAAGGATTTATTGCTCTAAAAAATGGCTGAATTTATAGTTTTCACTCTTCTCATTTCTCACTCTAAGGAATTAACAGAAGGGGGGCAGAGAAAGACACAAGAAATGAGGGAAAAAAGAAAAAGAGGAAGGGAAAACACAGTAATCTAAGAAAGCCATCTTAGTACAGTTTGAAAAGAGATATATTAACCAGGAGAGCTCAAAAATAAATGAACAAAATAAAATATACATTTAGATTAAAATAGAAATTTCACTGTGGTCAAAAATAATAGAGGGTTAAATGATACAAAAGTTGACTAAATCTCTAAAGTCTTGGGCATTTGCATAGACATCAGGCAAAGTCCTAAATGATGAATGAAAGCTATAAAATTTACCAAATGGAAATAAATTAATATTCTATGAAGTTATATTTTCAAATGTTATGAGTTAAAGAATTGATTTATTGTATGTACTTTGTGTGTAATGAATTCAAATCATAGAGCAAAGCAGAAACTTTAAGTCATGTGTAAACAAATGAGAGTAAAATCCATCAATATCTGTAACAGGGACATTTGAATTAAAACTTTTTCTCCAAAGAGTACTCAATTAAGCAAGTTTCAATATATTAATTCACAAGTATTCATGAAGCATCTAAAGTAAGTCCACCACTATGACAAGTGATAGGAATCTAGTAAATGAAAAGAATAAAATGAGCTATAGCCCACATTCTTTCTTTTCTTTTTTTTTTTTTATTAACATATAACGTATTATTTGTTTCAGGGGTACAGGTCTGTGATTCATCAGTCTTACACAATTCACAGCACTCACCATAGCACATACCCTCCCCAATGTCTATCACCCAGCCACCCATCCTTCCCACCCTCCTCCACTCCAGCAACCCTCAGTTTGTTTCCTAGGATTAAGAGTCTCTTATGGTTTGTCTCCCTCTCTGGTTTCATCTTGTTTCATTTTTCCCTCCCTTCCCCTAAGATCCTCTGTCTTGTTTCTCAAATTCCTCATATTAGTGAGATCATATATTTGTCTTTCTCTAATTGACTTATTTCTCTTAGCATAATACCCTCTAGTTCCATCCATGTTGTTGCAAATGGCAAGATTTCATTTTTTTATTAGCCTACATTCTTTCAATGAAAGGAGAGAACTGTAAATACAATTTTTCAATAAAATGAGTCAACAAAAGTAATGGAAAGAACAATGGAGATGATGAACAAAATTGTGCATTTTGGAGGGGAACAGTTAACAAAATCTTCAGAAAAAGAACATACATGACTGAAAAGTTAAAGTTTAAGGCAGAGTCCATTATGCCATTTGAAGGGAAAGAAACATTCTAGTTGTAGAAAAACGTATGAATAGTAGATCCAGAAGAATTGAGATGTTTAGGGCGCCTGGGTGGCTCAGTTGGTTAAGCGATTGCCTTCGGCTCAGGTCATGATCCTAGAGTCCCAGGATCGAGTCCCGCATCAGGCTCCCTGCTCAGCGGGGAGCCTGCTTCTCCCTCTGACCCTCCCCCCTCTCATGTGCTCTCTCATTCTCTCTCTCTCAAATAAATAAATAAAATCTTTAAAAAAAAAAAAAGAATTAAGATGTTTAGGAAAACGTGTTTCCAAGTATGCTTTTATAAATAATATGTCAAATAAAATCTTTTTGACTGATTTTTATTATTTACTAAGAACAGACTCCTAAAATTTGAATACTGACTTAGAGGATAGTAAGCCTTATTAATTTTGTAAGGTTTATTAATATTGTACTTACTACTATTGATATTGCATATTGTTTTCCATGACCCTTGAATTACAGACCTTTTTGTGCAACAATATTTACATGACACAATTTTTTGTTTGTTGAGCTTTCAAATTGCAAATAAAAAAATTGTTAACATAATTATTTTCCCTGTGTTCTTTGCCTATGGAAATTTGTAGGATTTTGTCCTTATCTTTTATGATTATTCATATATGTAGATTTGTGTTCTTTTTAAAATGTTTATTCCTTGGGATTCAGTGAGACTTTTAAATTAAGATCAACATGCTTCCGTTTAGAGAAACTTTAAAATTATTTCTTACATTATTATTTTTCCATCAGTTTCTTTATCTACTTCTAGGACTTCTTATATTTAGGTAATAGTTCTCTGTAATCTTGAATTCACTAACTCTTTTTTACTCTTTATTTACATCACACTCTCTTTTCTACAATCTATGAAATATTTTTTTAACTCAGATTTTTTGCTTTTGTATCATTATTATTGTTTTAGATAGTTTTGGGGGCTATAATTAAGTTTCTTAAAAGTTGATTTTGTTAAAGTTCTTTCTTTTGAGTCCCATTAACTGCTGCTGTAAAAGCATTCTTCTTTGCTAATTTTCAACATTTTTTTTCCTCATTTCTTTATTGAATTTCTTTACTCTTTACTTGTTCATAGATATATTTCTTTAAATATCTTCAAATATCCATAGAAATCAGGAGTTCTTGGTCAGTGACAAATTAGCTACATAGGAATGTATTACTTTCTGATCTTATTGACAAAATTGAAAGTTCAATAAATTACTACCTATCTGACAAGGCTGGGGTAGAAAAACCTCTATTTCTAGATTCCTCAGTGCAAAGCTAGTGTGCTCTACCATCGTAAGACAGGGAGAAATTGGGTCATCCAATGAAGTTTCCTGTGATCTTCCCGCACTGATAAGATTTAAAACCACTGTATCATATGACCTCACTGATATGAGGAATTCTTAATCTCAGGAAACAAACTGAGTGGTAGGGGTGGGAGGGATGGGGTGGCAGAGTGATAGACATCGGGGAGGGTATGTGCTATGGTGAGTGCTGTGAGTTGTGCAAGACTGTTGAATCAGATCTGTACCTCTGAAACAAATAATACAATATATACTAAAAAAAAGAAGAAGAAGAAGAAGAAGAAGATAGCAGGAGGGGAAGAATGAAGGAGGGGAAATTGGAGGGGGAGACGAACCATGAGAGAGGATGGACTCTGAAAAACAAACTGA
>NW_027725400.1:0-316 GCF_054177405.1 Leptonychotes weddellii | reverse complement strand
CAAAGTCCAAAGCCAAAGGAAGGGAAGTATATTCTACCTTTTGTGAAAGTGCATTGCAAAGGTATATAGCAGACGAGGGGTATAGGTCGGATCAAGAATTGGGGCCACATCTTCTTTATGGAATATTATGCAGCCATCAAAAAACACAAAATCTTGCCATTTGCGATGACATGGATGGAACTGGAGGGTGTTAAGCTGAGTGAAATAAGTCAATCAGAGAAAGACATGTATCGTATGACCTCGCTGATATGAGGAATTTTTTTTTTTTTTTTGATATGAGGAATTCTTAATCTCAGGAAACAAACTGAGGGTTGCT
>NW_027725399.1:0-316 GCF_054177405.1 Leptonychotes weddellii | reverse complement strand
TTCTGACTTTTCATAGGACTTAGGGCAGCAGTTTTCTTATATTTCACAGCTGACCCCACTTTGCCAAAGTCTCCTTAAGTCATAATACCCTCACTAAGAGTGCTAGCTACTTGGGTTTTTTTTTTTTTTTTTTAATTTTATTCTACTCTCTTAATGCTGATGGACACAATAGGCGATAGATTAATTGCATGATTAACTTATGGGGGGGCCGCAGCAGCTGCACAGTTACTCTCCGTGAAGTCCAGACCTTAGTCCACAGGTTTGACTGAGCGAGGGGACCTGCAGAAGGGCACTGTCATGAGCTCACCTGACTGAC
>NW_027725398.1:0-316 GCF_054177405.1 Leptonychotes weddellii | reverse complement strand
TCAGAGGGAGAAGCAGACTCCCTGCCGAGCAGGGAGCCCGATGCGGGACTCGATCCTGGGACTCCAGGATCATGACCTGAGCCTAAGGCAGTCGCTTAACCAACTGAGCCACCCAGGCGCCCCATACTTAACTGTTTTAAGTGAAAACTATCCATGCCTAACTCTGTAAAAAATCCCATTATAGGCTAAAAGTTTGAAAGAAGATTAACATTAGACATTACTGTGAAATTCATACTTTGGGGCACTTTGGATGCCTACAAGGACAAACGAAGGCCATGGAACTAGGAAAGGAAGAAAATGGGAACTGAGACAAGTA
>NW_027725397.1:0-316 GCF_054177405.1 Leptonychotes weddellii | reverse complement strand
CAAGCCAGAAAACCTAACTAGCTATTTACTGTAGAATAGATCAATAAGTTATTTGTACAAAGGAATGCTGTATGATGAAAAAAAATTGCACACAACGTGAATGAATCAACCATAGAGTTGACTGAAAGATAAATAGTATATACTCAATGATTCTAATTGTATCAAGATAAAATCAGAAAGCATAAATCTTATTTTGTTGGAAGTCAGGATAGTGGTTGCCTGAAGGATGGAGGGAATGATGACTGACAGGCACATAAAATAATTTCTGATAATTTTTATCTACATTTTGGTTACATGAGTCTGTTAACTTTGGGGT
>NW_027725396.1:0-316 GCF_054177405.1 Leptonychotes weddellii | reverse complement strand
GGGGCGGCCTTGGGGGTGAACATCAGCACTGAGGCTGCAAACCAGCACCCAAGGGCGGGGTTGCAGCCCGAGAGGGAGACGTGCGGGGCGGGGGTGGATTGCTGGCTGCGCCTGGCAGGACCTCTCCCCCTTGCCCTGGTCTGCCGTGTCCCCAGAGCCTGACTGCCATCACCCCCTGTCTCTGGTGGCCAGCAGGTGCTGTCTGACACTAGGGCTTGGCACTGAAGAGCTCTGGGAGCGTTTGATGGGCATGTGATAGGCTTGTGGAAAGGAGATGGTGGGACTTTGACATCCATGGGAGGCATTTGCCATGCCC
>NW_027725395.1:0-316 GCF_054177405.1 Leptonychotes weddellii | reverse complement strand
GTTAACATACAGTGTTATATTAGTTTCAGGTGTACAATGTAGTGATTCAACAATTCTGTACTTACTCAGTGCTCATCCTGATAAGGTGTGCTCTTTAATCCCCATCACCTATTTCACCCATCCCCACACCCATCTCCCCTCTGGTAACCATCAGTTTGTTCTCTGTAGTCTAAGAGTCTGTTTCTTGGTTTGCTCCCCCGACCCCCCTTTTTTCCCTTTGTTTATTTCTTAAATTCTGCATGAGTGGAATCATATTGTATGTCTTTCTCTGACTTATTTGCTTAGCATTATACTCTCTAGCTCCATCCATGTTATT
>NW_027725394.1:0-316 GCF_054177405.1 Leptonychotes weddellii | reverse complement strand
CCAACTCTTGGCATTCCCTGTGGGCTTGCAATTCAGAGGTGGTCTCTCTCCCCATTCTAGCCTCTCCCCTAGAGACAGAATGCTGCTTTTTTTTCACCTGCTACTCTGCCAGTCTGATTGGGGCGGGGGGTATTCTCCACTGTCCTGTCCTGCCGCAGTCTTAGGCTGGCCCTGACATAGTAATGGGTTTTTTTTTTTTAAAGATTTTATTTATTTATTTGAGACAGAGAGAATGAGAGAGAGAGAGCACATGAGAGGGGGGAGGGTCAGAGGCAGAAGCAGGCTCCCTGCCGAGCAGGGAGCCCGATGCGGGACT
>NW_027725393.1:0-316 GCF_054177405.1 Leptonychotes weddellii | reverse complement strand
TGCAATTCCCAGACTCGATAAATATCCTTTATAATTACACCCAATCAATATCTGGAATTGTATGTAGACCCTATGTCAGCTAACAAGTAAGTAAAATAACTATATTAATCTCAGGGACAAGAAACATGCATGATCACCTAAGTCACTCTGCCACTGTGCCTTTTTTTTTTTAAGATTATTTATTTATTTGACAGAGAGACACAGCAAGAGAGGGAACACAAGCAGGGGGAGTGGGAGAGGGAGAAGCAGGCTTCCCGCGGAGCAGGGAGCCCGATGCGGGGCTGGATCCCAGGACCCTGGGGTCATGACCTGAGCC
>NW_027725392.1:0-316 GCF_054177405.1 Leptonychotes weddellii | reverse complement strand
GCTGAGCTAAATAAGTCAATCAGAGAAAGACAAGTATCATATAGTTTCACTCTTATGTGGAATATAAGAAACAGTGCAGAGGATCATCGGGGAAGGGAGGGAAAATGGAATGGAAAGAAATCAGAGAGGGAAACAAACCATGAGAGACTGTTAATTATAGGAAACAAACTGAGGGTTGCTGGAGTGGAGGTGTGTGGGGGGATGGGGTCATGGGGTGATGGGCATTAACGAGGGCACCAGAGGTGATGAGCACTGGGTGTTATGTGTAACTGATGAATTGTTGAACTGTACATATGAAACTAATGATGTATGGTAT
>NW_027725391.1:0-316 GCF_054177405.1 Leptonychotes weddellii | reverse complement strand
CGTGTGTGTCTGTGTGTGCATGCTTGTGTGTGCACGCGTGTGTGTGTCTTGGTCTGTGTGTGCCTGTGTGTGTGCGCGTGTGTGTGCATGCATATGTGTGTGCGCGTGTGTGTGCGTGTGTGTGTCTGTATGTGTGTGCATGCTTGTGTGCATGTGTATGTGTGCATGCGTGTGTGCGTGCGTGTCTCTGTGTGTGTCTGTGTGTGCATGCTTGTGTGTGCACGTGTGTGTATGTCTTGGTCTGTGTGTGTGTGCATATGCATATGTGTGTGCGTGTCTCTGTGTGTGTGCGTGTGCATGTGTGCATATATGCATG
>NW_027725390.1:0-5162 GCF_054177405.1 Leptonychotes weddellii | reverse complement strand
CACGTGTGAGACTTTCTATTCTGTGACCTCTGCTTGGCTGGCTTCAGTCCTTCTTCTTTTGAAAGCACTCTTCAAAAGGAATGCCATCAATTTTAACAGTAACAATTATTTGCCCAAACTTTCGTTTGCGAGCACTTGGGAGTGAAGCAACTATTTATGTTTTATTTAATTCTTAATTATTTTTGATACTTTTCATACATTATCGGGCAAAGGGGAAGGGAAAGAACAACAACAAAATACCCAGAAGCCTCTTCACACGTGCTGCCTGCGATGCCTTAGACACGAGCACTGACTTTTAACACTTTTGCAATACTCCCTCAGCCTTCACTCATTCCATCGTTCATTCAGGAAACGTGTATTAGGTACAAACTGTGTTAGAGGCTAGTTATAGAAAGGGGAGGTGAGGATCAATCCACCTAGGAAGCGCTGTGAAGACAGATTTGTAGACACAACTTTGCAATTCAACCTAAGTACCGTCTCACGGTCACTCCACCACGGTTCTCCAACTTTTGCCATTGACTGCGAATCTCCTCCTCAGCCAGACCTTCCCGATCCTCGACTGTTCCTTCACTGGTTCTCCCTAGCCACTAGGACTTCCCAGTGAAAGAAGGGTAGAAAACTACATCTCCCGGCAGCCTCTGCATTAGGGCATCAGAAGGAAGCGCGCAGGCGTGCGGGCCAGCCCCCGCGCGCAGGCGCACTGCGAACGCCCGCTGAGCTGGGTCTCGCTGCTGGGTGCGCGGCGGCGGAAAGCGAGGCCTGGTGAGCACCGGCGCTGGCCGGCTGTTGCAGCTTGTGCGCGGGAGAGGTACGGCGGGCCGGCAAGCGAGCGAGCGGCCCACCCCAGCATCGGCACCGGGATCGGTTGCCTTGAGCCTGGTGAGTGCGGGGCCCCGTGGCTCCGGCCCCTCCCCCTCCCGCTGGCGGATCCGGCAGTCCTCGGCGGGACCCGGGAGAGGCCCCGGGGCGAGGGCGGGCGCCGGCCGGGCTCGAGCTCTGGTCCCTGGGCCCGGGCGCTAGCGGCGCGTCCGTGCGTCACGGGCCGGGCTGTCCTAACGGCCGCGCGGCCGGCGGAGGGGAGGGTGGGGGTGGGGAGCGCTGGTGTGATCGCCAACGGGAACGCCGGTCGTGGCGAGGCGAGGCAGGGCGGGGCGGCGGCGGGGCTGGAAGCGGCGCCGGGGACTGCGGGGCGCCGAGGCAGCGGGGCGGAGAGGAGGCGAGCGCTGAGCCTGCGCCACGGCCCGGCGCGAGCGGGCGGCGGGGGGCGGGGGTGGGCAGCGCAGAGTGCTGGGACTGAGGCAGGAGGGAGCAGGGGGCGCGGGTAAAAATCCTGACCGAGGTTGGAAGGGACCGTCTCGGAAATTCACAAGTTAGAGCCCGAGCCGGAGCCGGTGGTTGGGAGGGAGGGGGGCGGGGGTGGAGACGGACGACTGCAGTTTACAGATGTCATAACAACATGGGCCTGAAGCGGCTGACCGGGGTGTGGTAATTATAGGAATGACAGAACTTCGTCTGCACATAGTGTAAGTGGTGATGTGAGGGAAACAGCGAAGTATTAGATGAAGCGCAAAATGGGAGGAGAAAACCCAAGGATGACTGGAGTCAGGGAAGTCGTTTTGAAGGAATGTTTTAGGTTGGAAGGAAAGTATTTAATGTGCCACTTTTAAGGGAAAGATTCCAAATCATTGGTTTTTTAAGTTTTAAATTCAGAATAAACGATTTTGAAGTTCTCTTTCTAAAACATGCTAATAGATAATATTCCTAACTTTTTCAGTCCTTTTTTTCTTTAAGAAACAGTTCCTTCAAAACCCCTGTTTTTCAGCAGTAGATGAGTAAGTGATTTTCCTCTTTCTTGTTGCTTCAAGGCTCATTCTTGACATTAACTTGTTCTTGTGTTTGTAATATTTTGAAACGGATCCAGAAGTTATTTCCCCTTAAAAATTGAGGAGATGAAATTTTAACTTTTCAAAGTTAAAATGATAATGATAATGAAGTCTATTGTATTTTTACTGAAATCATTTATTCTTGGGGGGCACTGTGTATACCTGATTGTAAGATGGAGGACTTGAGAGAAAGGAATGAACATTTGAGCTCCTTTCCAGGTATTGTACTGAATACCTTAGGTATAGTAAAACACCTAATCCTCACAGTAACTTTGAAGTAGATGTTAATTTTTCGATTCTACCAATGAAACTTTGAAGGCCAGGGAAGTTAAATGACTTACCTAAGGTTATCCAGTTTTTGTTGGAACCAGCCTCAGAACCCAGGATCACTGCCATTTTAAGAATTACTTCTCAAAAAACAAAAAGAATCATTTCTCCTCTTCTTTCATACTTCTTTGTTGTGTTTTTTTGTTAAATTTAATGTTCATTCAGTGAATACTTATTGTGTGCTCTGAGACTAGGGACACTCAGACATGGCCAAAACACTGTTTACTATGTCATGGAAATGATAGTCTGGAGGGGAAGACTAACATAATGAATACAAATACTAATTGCATGGCGTTTTATCAGGCATTATAATTGAGCAGAAACTGTAATGTACTCTAGTAAACAGCAAAGGAAGTTCAAATGGAATCAGACATGAGCCTTAAGGAATTTACAGTCTAGTAGAGAAACAAAACATATAAAAACCTAGAATAAACTATAGGAGTAAAAACCTCACCTGAAGTTAGTATACTTGCATTTTGTTACTTTAGGTCCTCTTCACAGACCTACGATTTAATATTATGGACATTGACTTTTATCTAGGATTGGTGCCTAATAAAAGACAACATGAAAAAAATCTTCATTGCCATCCAAGACACTTTCTAATTTATTTATTGGTCCTTATAAAGTAGATACTTTAGAGACAAATTCTTTTTAAGACAAATTGATAGACCTTTTTTTATTTTAAACAAATGACTACTTTTATTAGATCATTTGTGTTTTTAAGCCATCCTATTGCTCTTTACACTTTGGCTGTCAGGAGGTTCAGAGCCGTTTCTAATTTTTGTAATTTTCTTCAGCCTCAGCTATGTTATAAACTATATCAGATAGTTTGGAATTCCTCTCAGTTTTTTCCTAGACTATTCTTTGTTCTCTGTTGCTCTCAATTCAGTTTCTACCTTTTCCCTTTCATTTGAGATTAAGGATTATATCTTGTTTTTGGTTCCATTGTTTTCACACAGTGTTTGTTAAATTAATGATTGTCTTGAATTATGATGTTTGTGTGAAGTCTGTCAGATTGTTTTTAGAAGTATGTATGAATACTTTGTATAAAATCAATTAAGACTTTGGGCCATGCAAGTAAAAGTGACTGACCTAGTGATAAAGGTAATTCCCTATTACTCAGTCTTTGTTTTAAGATCGCTGTACTCTGCAGGTATTATGAATTCAGCTGTAATAATGGAAGAAAACGTTGGAAATAGTAAACAATTCAATTAGCTGATTGGGGCTGATTTCACTCTGTTCTTGCTGCAGTAAGCAGGAGGTGGCCCCACGCCAATGGGGGGCCAGATAGGGCCTGCATTAGAAAATTTTGAGGCCCTGCAGTGAAAGAGCAGGGATGAAGACTGATGGAACGTGCAGTTCTGTTTGTTTTTTTTTTTTTTTTAAGATGTTGCAACCCCACAAAACACAGATTGAAGTGATAAAATGTTTCTGACGTAGTGTAGTAGATTAATTAGGACAGTTCTTGAAAGCAGGCAATAATCCAGAATGTGGATAATAGGGATAATCTTCTTCACATAACAAGAATAATGCTGCTCTTCATATACAAAGATAAGTCTGCTTACTCATCGTGATTGATTTTCCAGCATGAGGAGGGATATGTGCTGAGTTGTCCATGAGTCTCTGTATTCTGACCAACAAGGCAGCTTGGGGCCAGAATGGGGGCTTGTAGCTAGGGAACAGAAAGACAAGCAGGAGGGACTGACATCTATTGATGGATCAAGCATTACCATAAGTATTTTCTCTTAATTATCCTTGCAAAACCACTTTGAGGAGGTGGTTACATGTACAGGGTAGTTAGGTAACTTGCCCTACTTCACATGGTACGTGATGGAGCTGGAATTCAAACAGGGCTATTTGTACTATGTTCACATCAACCATTGAAGCTTGATTTTGTCTTGGTTTGCAGTTCAGTCTCCCAAGCAGAACAAACTAGATGTTCTTTTAGTATCATTAAATGATACTGTGAAGATCTAATTTACTAAAAGTTGAAGAAAGGCTGTTAGAGTTCCTTGCTTTATTGCCATTAAAAAAATACAATTTTTTAATTAGAATACTGTATGAAAAACAACTGTCCCCTGTCTCAGCCCCTGCACTTTTAGAGCCTACCCCCACCTTTTTTTATTTGAAGTAGGCTCCATGCCCCGTGTGGAGCCCTACGCCGGGCTTGAACTTATGACCCTGAGATCAAGACCTGAGCTGAGATCAAGAGTCAGATGCTTAACCGATTGAGCCACCCAGGTGCCCCTACCCCCCTCTTTTTTTAGCTGTTTGTTCTCATATTAATTAATAATTTGCTTCTTCTATTGACTTTCCTCCATGTATACACACTGCCTCTCCCATCCTCCCAGTATAATTGACATAGTTTTTTATTAAGTCAATATTCAGAGTGTTTACAGTGTTATAGCTATGCAAATATTCACAGCTGAACCACGTAGTGTATTATGATGTCATCTCTTCTGTTAACCAGTTTTTCCAGGAGTTAATACTTTTTTCCCCCTCGCTTCATTTCCTGAGATAGCTGTCCTAGAACTCTCCCTCCTTTTAATGCAGTCTGGACTGGTAACTTTCTAGGCCTACTTGCCACCTGTTATCCTGGAACTTTTCTTTACATCACTCTTGAAATTCTCTTGGCATCTCTCCTATTTTGGGTCTCCTGTTTCCCATATTTTCTTAGCCTCCTGAGAAAGGATACCTGGGAAGTAAAAACTTTCTGAATGCATGACTGAAATGAATCTCTATTCTGTCTTAACATTTCATCAATAATTTGGCTGGGTATAAAATTGTAGGCTTAAAAAGTTTGGAAGTCATAGCTTGTTTTCTTGCATTCCGTTGTTGCTGTTGAAGTCCCAAACCATTCTGATTCTTTGTGACCTTGCCATCTTTCTTTTTGGATATTATTTTTAACCCCTGAAATTTCATAATAATATGCCTAGATAGGTTTTTTTTTTT
>NW_027725389.1:0-316 GCF_054177405.1 Leptonychotes weddellii | reverse complement strand
GTGCGGTGGGATTTCCCTTGGGGGGGTGAGGGCTGAGGGCCGGAACTCTTGGCCTTCGGGGAGGCTGCAGTGGGACAGACTGAAGGCTGCCCCACCAACAGCCATTGGTCAGCCTCATCCCCAGGGCAGACTCCACCTGCACTCCCGGGGGTTTGGGATAAACTCTTGAACAAGACACTCCATGGCAGAAGGGGGTTGCTGGGTGTGAGCACAGGGTACATCTGGGATAAGTGGGGGCAAGCGGGGGCCCCTGAAATGGGACATGATAGGCAAGGACTGCCTCCTGCACATTTTGCCAAGGCGAGTCCTATCCCTG
>NW_027725388.1:0-316 GCF_054177405.1 Leptonychotes weddellii | reverse complement strand
TACCCTCCAGTTCTTGGCCTACAGCCTGAATTCCTCTTGTAAAGTAACCTTGCCATTTACAGCACCCAAGCAAGTTTATCATACCATCTGTTTTCCTTCCTCCTCGTATTTTTGGAAAGCATTATCTACACTGCTTCTACTTTCCTCTAATGCCTAACAAAGGCCTTTGCTCATTTGCTCAATGTTTTTTTTTTTTTTTAAACGAGTAATAATCAAATTGAATAGTCTGTATTCTCTCAGACTATGTGTTGTGTATAGAAGACTGAAAAAGGGTAGTCGTCCTTGCAATCTAGCCCCTTAAATGAAGAGATTTGCC
>NW_027725387.1:0-316 GCF_054177405.1 Leptonychotes weddellii | reverse complement strand
TAAGGCACAAAGATATTAGAGAAGTTTGAGTTTACATGGTTAGTTCCAAGAGACTTTGAGTGAGAACCCAGAAATCTTGACTTTTTGAACCAATGCTCTTGACCTGTCATTTCTCAAATAGTTAACACACTATACATGGGAGCCAAAGTTTATAAAATTCACCGGTGTGCACTTGTCCTTCCTCCAAAAAAATATTTTCAGAGGAAAGTTATTGCCACATATAAGAAAACAGAACATTCCTTATGACATTACATGCCTATTTTTTTTTATTCTTATGTTAGTCCCCATACATTACATCATTAGTTTTAGATGAAGT
>NW_027725386.1:0-316 GCF_054177405.1 Leptonychotes weddellii | reverse complement strand
GCTGGACCCCCTTTCCTGAGCCACTGTGAGGAGCTGGGCTTCACAAAACCCGGAAGGAGACCCCACATCGTTGCCCGCGGGCTCGCAGATGCACGACAACGGTGTGCGTCAGGAGAAAAAAGGGCATTAACAGGAGTCCCTTGTGTGTCAACTATACTTCAATTAATAAACAAAAATCCAGAGCCCGCGTCCCTTTTCCTCAGTCCAGAGTGGCCGAGACAGCGAGGCGTGAGCAGAGCGTCAGGGAGCATCGTGGGGCGCATGTCTGGGACAAGGGGTGAGGGGCCACCACCCCTGCAGCCCGGGCCGGGGTGAG
>NW_027725385.1:0-316 GCF_054177405.1 Leptonychotes weddellii | reverse complement strand
TTGCACCTGCACTTCTGGAAGGTACCTAACCTCGTGGGGTCGGTTGTCTGACCCAAGGTCTCCACCTGTGGTTTTGGAGGAGGGTGGGGCCAGACTCTGTTCTCTGCATTGGCTGGGAGACCCAGCGACAAGAGGCCAGTGTTGACCGCCACGGGTAGATCAGGGGATGTTCGAGCCTTTGGAGGGATGAATGAGCTTATGGGCTTGGCTGATGGCCACACTGCGATGGGGTCAGGTGAGGTGGGGTGGTTGTAACTAGGGGCCAGGGCACTTGGTCGAGGAAGTGGGCATTTCATGTCTGGTCTTTGCCCTTTGT
>NW_027725384.1:0-316 GCF_054177405.1 Leptonychotes weddellii | reverse complement strand
TCCGACGGAAATCCGAGCGGAAGGAAGCAAGGCTCAGAACACTCAGACCACATCATACGCTCCTTATAAACGTCAAAACGAGCCACATTAAATGAGATCTCGTTGAAAAGCAGCGGGGTAGACGGTAAAACTATACACATCTAAAAAGCAAGATGATGATAAACACAAACATCCAAACAGCCATGACAGCAGGTGGGGCAGGACAGGAGAGGTGCACAGACACCCTCCCCAGGACGGGGGTGCGATGCCGCTGAAATCAGCACTAAGCCGGCAGGTGCCCTGATCGTCGTCGGTATTTCATAGCTCACGCCATCTC
>NW_027725383.1:0-316 GCF_054177405.1 Leptonychotes weddellii | reverse complement strand
GAAGGGGTGGCAAACAATTCGATGGTGGCTTGTAGTAACACGGATAGTGGGGGCACTGTGGGCCACAGTTTGCTATTTAACCCAGACTGGCGGAGGTAGAAGGAGGTGGGGGCAGAGTCCATGCAAGAAGTGACGTCCAAACTGTTCATGAAGGAGATGTACAACTTCTGCAGGCAAGAGAGTGGGCTGGGGAGAAGGTATGGACAGAGTGCTCCAGGCAAAGGGAATGGCGTGTGACCAGAGGTGACAAAGAGGATGCGCAGGGCGGGTAAGTGGAAGCAATGAGGGGAGGAGGTGTGTTTGCACTTGAAACTCT
>NW_027725382.1:0-316 GCF_054177405.1 Leptonychotes weddellii | reverse complement strand
TTAATCAGTTGACTTTAAGATTGGAGTAATCATCCTGGCCCAATGTAATCAAGAGCTTTTTAAAAGCAGAGTATTTTCTCCAGCCGGTAACAGAAGGGGAATTGCAAGGGTTTAAAGTGTGAGAAACACTAAACACACAGTTGCTGGCTTTGAAGATGGAGTGGGCCATGTGAGAAAGGATCCAGGAGGTCTCCAGTAGTGGACAGCAATGTCTGGCTGACAGCTAGCGGGGAAGATGGAACTGGATTCTGCCATCAACTTGAATGAGCCTGGAAGCAGATTCTTTTCTAGAGCCTCTTGATAATTCTTTAGCCTG
>NW_027725381.1:0-316 GCF_054177405.1 Leptonychotes weddellii | reverse complement strand
GGGAAGGAATATGCAGGCCGAGGCTGCAGGGGGTGGCGGGAAGGGAATGTGGTAACTTAGGTATCTGTTGGGGTCGAGGTGGGGACTGGAGGCGGGGAGGGAGGATGGGAAGGAACTGCGGTGATAAGGCGGTGAGGCCCCGGGGACCAGAGGAAACCTGCTCCTCAGCCGACCTTGTGAGCGGCATGCCTCCCTTTCTCCTGTGTCCCATGCATCTCCTCCAGCTTTGAACGCTTAGATTCCTTCTGAGGTCAAAGTAAAAATGGCTTGAGGGTTGGGGCAGCCCTGTCTGTGTTGATGGTGAGGTGGGAATGTT
>NW_027725380.1:0-316 GCF_054177405.1 Leptonychotes weddellii | reverse complement strand
GAAAATTGCCTAAAGCTGTGCCTGTATTCCAAGCATCCTGTTTTTATGTAGATTGTATGTTTAATATGGGGTGGTTTGGGGGAAGACACTGAAAATTTGGGAGAATATTGCTACAACTCTATCCCAATGGTAAATATACATATTATGATATAGGTATAGATATATATAGATACATATCTCCCTCTCTGGGGACCATTACTTCCATAATCAAGACCTTAATTATACCATATGTTAATACATATAATAAGTGCATCTCACTTTTATGGGTAATCATTTATCTTAAATCTTGTATAAAGAAAGGAAGACCATGGAAAAG
>NW_027725379.1:0-5162 GCF_054177405.1 Leptonychotes weddellii | reverse complement strand
GAGGGGGAGATGAACCATGAGAGACTATGGACTCTGAGTAACAAACTGAGGGTCTAGAGGGGAGGGGGCTGGTGGGACGGGTTAGCCTGGTGATGGGTATTAAAGAGGGCACGTACTGCATGGAGCACTGGGTGGTATATGCAAACAATGAATCATGGAACACTACTTCAAAAACTAATGATTTAATGTATGGTGATTAACATGACGTAATAATAAAAAAAAGGAAAAAAAAAACAACAAAAGTGCTCTAAGAAACTTTGACAGAGATGGGTATGTTCATTAACTTGATTGTGGTTATGGTTTCACAGTTGTGTGCTTGTGATTAAAAATCATCAAATTATATACACTAAGTATTATAAAAAAAGCTGGTATGGAAATACAAAAGATGGTGGGGAGGAGAAAAAGAAAAGCAATTTCTGACTTGGCTTTGGAAAAAGCTTTTCAGAGGAAGTAGAATCCAGGGATCTGGGCAGGCTATCAAACTGCACCCCTTATCTCTGTTCCATTCTGAAAAAATTGAGAAATAAAGAGTAACAGTGTAGGGTAAAGTATCACCATAATCACTGATGACACTAAGCTGGAAGACAACTCTCGTGGAGAAACAAGTGGGCTTCTTAATATGTATCTTCAGAAGTAGATAGACTTACCCACTTACCATGGTAGCGTTCGATGGGACATACCCTTCCATATGGACAGGCTGAACACATAAGATTTAGGAACTTGGGACAGTTCTTGCTCTAAAATAAGGATTGCTCTCCACAGAAGAAAGGTAAAGATGAGCTGATACTCATTATTCTTCCCACACTTACCAGTCAGAGAAGTCACCCTACCTCCTCAGAGAGAAGCCCAGAGCTACACGAATTGAGCTCCCTCTGAGGAAGGAAATATTAGGACTAGGGAAGAAACGTTCCCAACATATGCTAGGATCTGAGTGGTGAGAGAGAAGGAGGGGCTTTTCAAATATGAACTTTGTAAGCAAGCCCCAAGGAGATGGAATAATGTGATGATTAAGAACACTCTGTGGGTAACACCGACATGAGTTTAATTCTAATTCTTCTTGATATAAACAAATCACCTAAATTCTCTGACCCTTCTTTTCTTCATCTTCAAATTGGGGCTAAGAGTTCCCACTTCACAAAACTCAATAAATAGTCGCTATGATAACTTCTACAACCAGAGTGACTAGACAAGAGGATTTGTTGAATAATCAGACAGCTTCCTTCACAAAGTGATTTGGTGATTTTAAGTTTTATTAATAATCTATTTCTTTCTGATATATCAGCTTGGTGAAACAAATTCCTGGGTATTGGGTTTTCTCAAAGTGAACTGGGCCTATTAAACACTTTAGTTCACCATATTTCTGTAGTGTATTAGCATAGGAAGACTCTCGTGTGGATTTGTGGAACAGGAGATAAGAACATTACAGGCAGGTACAAAGAATGGCATAAGAAAGTATAGTATAGGAAGCACAAGGATGGGACCCAGTTTAAGTGAAGTGGTGTGAATGCAAATGAAGACCGCCAGAGCACATGAGGGTGGAAAGAACACTGGGTGTCAATTCATTTCCAGTTCCACACTTTTTAGAGCATCTAACTTTTTTGATGGGACCAGGCTAATGAGCCTGAACAAGCTTTAAACAGAACCCTACCTGTTACAGGGCCTTAATACCCTTAAATGCAAGACTGAACAGTCAGAAGAACATCATGAACATGCAACGGAAGATTATTCAGGAATGCACTTTCTTGGTCTTTTAGAAAGCAATGTTGTGGGTATTTTTATTATATAAATATGAATGTTTATGGCTATGGAATCATCTTAGGCTGTGGTTACATGTGACTTAGGGGAAGATGAACTATTTCTCCTGTTTATGAATGTGCTAGAATGCTAAAAGACATCCATCACACATGTTTTTTAGAAGACTACCTGACAAACTTGGATCTTCAAATGGAAATGTTTTTAAGCTTCCTGATGAAGTAGCTGCTCCTAAATGAGCTCTGAATTGAACCATATAAACCTTGGCTCCATGCCAGTCCAACAACTAATTTCAGAGTTATGTGTCTGAATCAAGGGTTACAGAATAATTGGGAGGGCTTATTTGCAGCCAACTAGGTGTGACATCTGACAAGGAGAAAGAAGATTGCAAAGAGCTAGCATGCTTCTTAATTTTCATTAAATAAATTTTCAGAAGGGAAGCCAAAAGGACTTGTCTGACTGCAATTTAACAACCTCTAGAATGGATTATGTAACCAGGTAGCAATGAGTTTATCTTTTAAAAATGTACAGTTCTTAGATGTTGAAAATATCACTGCTTGACCACTTAACTCAGCCATCTTCCAAATATGAACTTCCATTATTTCTATAGTGCAGCCGTCCTACTTGCTTTTAAGACCAAATGCTGAGATTCACTAAGAAGAAACTTTTCACATAAGAGCATATCTCTACTTCGTGTGATCATATTACCGCTTTGAAAGGCTCCAGGTTGGTATTTTTAGGAAATAACTATGGTAGGGTTTCTTTCTTTTTCTTTCTTTCTTTCTTCTTTCTTTCTTTCTTTCTTTCTTTCTTTCTTTCTTTCTTTCTTTCTTTCTTTCTTTCTCTTTCTTTCTTCTTTCTTTCTTTCTTCTTCCTTCCTTCCTTCCTTCCTTCCTTCCTTTCTTTCTTTCTTTCTTTCTTTCTCTTTTTTTTTTTTTTGGCTTTTCTCCACGTCCCAAGTAAGTCTACCTATTCCCATTACCAAAGAAGCATTAAGATTCCAACATGATGACTTAGATTACGCTTCCTCTTCATATTTAAATATTTCCTGGTGGGGTTTTCTGTGTCCTCCAATTACAATGGTCCTGAAAGAATATTTACAGTTTAGTTTTCAAGGGCTCAACACATATCTTTGATAGTTGTGTTACTATGATGACAAGAATGACATGATTTGAGAGAAAAAAAAAAGACTGACAGATGATTTGGATATTAAACTACTCATCCTAAGTTACACTTAGGTGGGATGTGTGGTTTAGGTGAAATGGTCATTTATAAGATAGCACTTTGGCAGTCCAAGTCAGACATGCCTGGATTTCATTATGGCATTTGGTATTTAATCATGGAATCCCACTGAGGAACTTAAGTGACATTTCTGATCTTCAGTTTAGTCCTCAGTAAAATGGGTTTTATAATGGTGCCTACCTCATAGTATGCTTGTGAAGATTACATGGGATGATGTATATAAAGTAGTGTCACAATATTTTGCATATTTTACACACAGTAAACCCTTAATATGTATTTGGAGTTATTACCTTTGAATGACAGAAATACAAAAAATGTTTGAACTTCATCAAACTCTCTAAACTCCAGATTATGGTTAAATTTCATGTCAGATGATTGAATACTTTTAAAAGACTCTCTGGAGAAAGTGATACTGCATCTCCTTGTATATGACTTAATTTTTTTTCCCTTCCAAGCCTGCCAGCTACAATTTAAGCACTTATTCTCTTTTCCATTATTTGTGGATTGGCCCAGGAGCTGATTTAGCATATAGTTTATGTATCATGTGTATACAGCATGTAGTGTATATGATCGCTATATATAGTATGTTTATAAAATGCTCATCATGGAATCAAACCCTAAGTCAGCAATTCTCTTTCAAATGCAGCTGCATCCAAATGACTCTATCCTTGGGGAAGGAACTATTTTATTCCCCACCCCTCAAGGCCACATGAAGCCAGGAACTCAAAGAGGAGCTGACAGAAGGCAGTTTTTCTCTGAGGGAGAGCAGCTTTTTCCTGACTGTAACGCCAGAGCAACACTTGTGTTTGGTTTTGTCATTAAAGATTAATGTACTTTTTTTTTTTTTAAAGATTTTATTTATTTATGAGACAAAGAGAATGAGAGACAGAGAGCATGAGAGGGAGGAGGGTCAGAGGGAGAAGCAGACTCCCTGCTGAGCAGGGAGCCCGATGCGGGACTCGATCCTGGGACTCCAGGATCATGACCTGAGCCGAAGGCAGTCGCTTAACCAACTGAGCCACCCAGGCGCCCAAGATTAATGTACTTTTGCATGGGTTCCCAGAGGAGCATTTTATGTTTTGTGATTCCCTGGGAGAATTGGGATAGCTCTTTGCAAGTGCCCACTAGATACTCATCTGTTTACCAACAGTAAAATGCAAAATGAATGGATAACTGTAGCAGCTGCGTGAAGTTATGTTCCCTCTCTTCCAACATTGTGTTGTGCGGTGTGCAAGTGAAGCGACAGGGTACGCATTAGAGAATAAAGATTTGGTAGAGCTTGTTTTGCCTCAGATCTATAGACCGCATAAATTCCATGTGAACTGAAATTAACAGGATGAAACTGGCCCACAAAATACATGCAAAATCATGAGTTGATGGGAAAGCACTTTTTTTTTGGACAGAAGTTATGAAACTTCTGTTATGAAGTTGTCATCAATTTCTTACAGGATCCACAATACAAAAATTAAGGACCATATTGAAGATTAAGGCTCAAAATTCATAGAATTCTCTGTGTATATAAGTAAACTCATTAAATATTTAATCACATTTTGCCTGGACATGTTTATATGTATATATCTTGGCATTCCTTCCATTCAGTTACAGTAACCACACCCTGCTTTATTTTTTATTTATTTATTTATTTATATTTATTTATTATTACTATTTTTAAAAGATTTTATTTATTTATTTGACAGAGAGAGACACAGTGAGAGAGGGAACACAAGCAGGGGGAGTGGGAGAGGGAGAAGCAGGCTTCCTGCGGAGCAGGGAGCCCAACGCAGGGCTTGATCTCAGGGCGTCGGGATCATGACCTGAGCCAAAAGCAGACGCTTAACGACTGAGCCACCCAGGCGCCCCTATTTTTTATTTTTTTTAAAGATTTTATTTATTTATTTGTCAGAGAGAGGGAGAGATCACAAGTAGGTGGAGTGACAGGCAGAGGGAGAAGTAGGCTCTCCTCTGAGCAGAGAGCCCAATGTGGGACTCCATTGCAGGATCCTGGGACCATGACCTGAGCTGAAGGCAGACACTTAGCCCACTGAGCCACCCAGGCGCCCCTGTAACCAAACCCTGGAAGCCATTCTAGACATCTCTCCCATATGTAATCCAGCAGCTGGTGTTGTCCATGTTACTGACTGAATACTTTTCCTTTTTTTTTTTTTTTT
>NW_027725378.1:0-316 GCF_054177405.1 Leptonychotes weddellii | reverse complement strand
CTCCAAGTGCAGAGAAACCCCTGTCTGAGGGGTGGAGTGCCCAGACCTCCTCACGGGCAGACCCAGACGGTCACTAGAATGGGATGGCCACCTGGCCGCCAGATGTTCTAGTTGTGAGCTCTGTAAACTCTCAAAAACGGTTCCGGGAAAACATGCCTACCTCTCTACGCGGGGAACCACAAACAGGGCAAATTATTGATGCTTGATAAGTGAATTCCTGCATCTTTTCCATAACTTTGAAAAATTTAAAAAACTGTTTAAAATGACTATCTTATGGATGGAGACAGGGTGGGAGTGAAAGCTCTCTTAGATCTTT
>NW_027725377.1:0-316 GCF_054177405.1 Leptonychotes weddellii | reverse complement strand
GCCTTTAAAGAGGTAATTAAGGTTTAAGAAAAAAAGGTCATGTGGATGTCCCTAATCCAATATGACCAGTGTCTTTACAAGAAGAAGAGGTTAGGACACAGAGAATACATAAGAGGATTGACAATGTGAAGACAGAGCAAAGAGGCAGCCATCTGCAAACCAAGGAGAGAGCCCTTAGAAGAAACCAAACCTGTTGACCTCTTAACCATGGAATTCTAGCCTTCAGAAATGTGAGAAAATACATTCCTGCTGTTTAAGTCAACTAGTCAGTGGCATTTTGTTATGGTACCTATCAAACTAATATAACACCTTTACT
>NW_027725376.1:0-316 GCF_054177405.1 Leptonychotes weddellii | reverse complement strand
CTCCCTTTGTGCATGCACACTCTCTAAGATAAACAAATAAATCTTTTTTAAAGATTTTACTTATTTATTTGACAGAGAGAGACACAGTGAGAGAGGGAACACAAGCAGGGGGAGCGAGAGAGGGAGAAGCAGGCTTCCCACTGAGCAGGGAGCCTGATGCGGTGCTCGATCCCAGAACCCTGGGATTATGACCTGAGCCAAAGGCAGGTGCTTAATGACTGAGCCACCCAGGCGTCCCTAAATAAATAAATCTTAAAAAAATAAAATAAAATACTCAATAGCCAAAGTGGTATATTTTGAAGTGGTGTATTCTGCT
>NW_027725375.1:0-316 GCF_054177405.1 Leptonychotes weddellii | reverse complement strand
AGGAAGACAGAATGATCAGGGCGCCTGGGTGGCTCCGTCAGTTAAGCATCCGCCTTCTGCTCAGGTCATGATCCCAGGGTCCTGGGATCGAGCCAGAGTCAGGCTCCCTGCTCAGCGGGGAGCCTGCTTCTCCCTCTCCTCCCTGCTTCTTCCTCTCCTCCCTGCTTCTCCCTCTCCTCCCTGCTCATGCTCTCTTGCTTTCTCTGCTATCTCTGTCTCTCTCTCTCAAATAAATAAATAAAATCTTAAAAAAAGAGCAATGATGAGATGAAATGGATGAATATTGAATATCTAGACTTTTTCTATCATGTTCTTT
>NW_027725374.1:0-316 GCF_054177405.1 Leptonychotes weddellii | reverse complement strand
TTTTTTTTTTAAAGATTTTATTTATTTATTTGACAGAGAGAGACACAGCAAGAGAGGGAACACAAGCAGGGGGAGTGGGAGAGGGAGAAGCAGGCTTCCCGCGGAGCAGGGAGCCCGATGCGGGGCTCGATCCCAGGACCCTGGGATCATGACCTGAGCCGAAGGCAGACGCTTAATGACTGAGCCACCCAGGCGCCCCTGTATCTTTATTCTAATAACATTCACTGTAAGTTATTGTCCTCATAAACGGGATCTCATTTTCTCCCTTCTATCCTCCTACTCTAGATGATCTACATAATGGAATACAATGGATTTT
>NW_027725373.1:0-316 GCF_054177405.1 Leptonychotes weddellii | reverse complement strand
GCTGAGCTAAATAAGTCAATCAGAGAAAGACAAGTATCATATAGTTTCACTCTTATGTGGAATATAAGAAACAGTGCAGAGGATCATCGGGGAAGGGAGGGAAAATGGAATGGAAAAAAATCAGAGAGGGAAACAAACCATGAGAGACTGTTAATTATAGGAAACAAACTGAGGGTTGCTGGAGTGGAGGTGTGTGGGGGGATGGGGTCATGGGGTGATGGGCATTAACGAGGGCACCAGAGGTGATGAGCACTGGGTGTTATGTGTAACTGATGAATTGTTGAACTGTACATATGAAACTAATGATGTATGGTAT
>NW_027725372.1:0-316 GCF_054177405.1 Leptonychotes weddellii | reverse complement strand
TATAGATAAGGAAATAGGTTCAGAAAGGTTAAATGACTTTTTGGCTTTCACACAGAAAAGCCATACAAAGGACAATGGTCATCTAATTTAAAATTCACATTCTTTTTAATTATACACAATGCTTGGAGCTCAATAAATATTGGTATCACAAATGAATTGAAGCAAGCCCAGGTATATTAGAAAACATTTCACGTGGGGCACCTGGGTGGCTCAGTTGTTAAGCGTCTGCCTTCAGCTCAGGTCATGATCCCAGGGTCCTTGGATCAAGTCCCACATTAAGCACCCTGCTCAGCGGGGAGTCTGCTTCTCCCTCTAC
>NW_027725371.1:0-316 GCF_054177405.1 Leptonychotes weddellii | reverse complement strand
CTGTTATTGATTCTAACATTATCCCACCGTGGTTGGAGAAGATACTTCATAAGATATCTATCTTTTAATATCTGTTGAGTCTTAATTTGTGGCCTAGCGTATGTTTCATCCTAGAAAATGTCTCATGTGCACTTGAGAATGTTTATGTTGGAGTAGAAAGTTCTATACATGTCTGTTAGATCAAGTTGGTTTATTATGTCGTGTAAGTCTATTTCCTTACTTATGTCTTGTTCTATTTTTTATTGAGAGTGGGGTATTAATGCCTCCAACTATTATTGTAGAACTGCCTATTTGTCCCCTCAATTCTGTCAATTTT
>NW_027725370.1:0-316 GCF_054177405.1 Leptonychotes weddellii | reverse complement strand
TGGCTTGTAGCACTGATAGGCTTGATTTTTCAGTGTATAGTTTTAGTAGGTTGGCTATTGTTGATCAAAATTGCATCAAAGTGGAAAGATTTTGAGCAAGAGGCAGGTGTGTGTGTGTTTACCTACTGATTTGGGCCTACTCCTAAATTAGTTTCTATTTGAGCAAGAGGCAAGTGTGTGTGTGTGTGTGTGTGTGTGTATGTGTGTTTACCTACTGGTTTGGGCCTACTCCTAAATTGGTTTCTATCTGAGCACGAGGCAGGTTGTGTGTGTGTATACCTACTGATTTGGGCCTACTCCTAAATTAGTTTCTATT
>NW_027725369.1:0-316 GCF_054177405.1 Leptonychotes weddellii | reverse complement strand
CTCCACTAGAGACCCCCACACACACTATGTGGGCATAGGCTGCCATACTGATATTCACTTGGCTCTTTGTCCATCCCATGTTTCCCCACCTCCCCTATAACTATGTCCAAATAGACTTTATTGCCTACCTTCTCTCGACCTCACTTCTCTGACCTACTGGTCCAGCCACCCTGTAGACAAGAACATGGGACAGTTGGATCTTATCTTTTCTTGGCAAATCTATCCCTCTCCTGGGTTTACATACTTCCTCTTGTTAGAGGCTCATCAATCATCTCTTTATATTCCATTCTAGAATCTTAACTGAGATACTGAAACT
>NW_027725368.1:0-5162 GCF_054177405.1 Leptonychotes weddellii | reverse complement strand
TGGTGTGTGTGCGTGTGTGCATGTGCATGTGCTGTGTGTGTGCATGTGTGGTGTGCGTGCGTGTGGTGTGTGTGCATGTGTGGTGTGTGTGTGCGT
This sequence comes from Leptonychotes weddellii, assembly GCF_054177405.1. Classification (NCBI taxonomy): domain Eukaryota; kingdom Metazoa; phylum Chordata; class Mammalia; order Carnivora; family Phocidae; genus Leptonychotes; species Leptonychotes weddellii. The sequence goes on along the minus strand of NW_027725368.1, from coordinate 5,066 downwards.
GTGGTGTGTGTGCATGTGTGTGGTGTGTGTGTGTGGTGTGTGTGCATGTGGTGTGTGTAGCCGAGGCAGGATTTAGCAGTTCTGCTCTCCACCAGCTTTGCGTTCTGGAAGCGCCAGGGGATTTTCTTCCTCCATCCACTCTGACCACGTGACGGGTCAGCAGGGCTCGTGTGTTCCAGCTCCCACCATCCTTTGACCTGACCCGGAGCCGCACCCCTGAGTACTATCCCTAGGCTTGTCTAGGTCTGGTCTGCCCCCTGCCCGAGGTCGGCAGGCGGCCGAGGGGCTCACCTGCCCTGCAGGACTCACGGGACGTCCCCGACCCCGCTCACTGTGGCTTTAGGCCACACGGACGGAGGATGAGGGCAGCGTTGCTTCTTCTTTGACCCTCTGCTGCAGAAAACTTGGGGGGGGGCAAGGAGGGAGGGGGGCACTGCCTGGGGGAGAGGGTGGTGGTGAGGCCCACAAAACACACAGACACACACTCAGGTGTCTGCCGGTCCAGGTGTGAAAATGGAGTTGATTTGTAGAAATGAATGTTTTACTTGATTGTATCTTAGTCAAAGAGCCCAGAAGGCTGTAAAGCCTGACCTTGATTTTACAACTGGAAGAGGCGTCTTCCTTTTGGCCACACCCCTGTGGGTGGGCAGGGGTGGCAGCCTGCTGGGGGGAGCGGGGAGCGTCTCCCCTGTGTGTTCCCTCTTCATCCCCGATGCGCTGGGTGTGCTCCGGGATCCGTCCCGGGTGGGCTCAGCGGGGTTCTGGGGGCACCCCAGGAGGGGTGAGGCGCCCCTGGTGTTGCCCCGGGCTGTCCAGTAAGTGGGATGCAGCAGGGCTCTGCTGAGCAGCAGCTATTTTGGGGATTATTGTCTCTCATTATTGTCCACAGACGGCACCATGAATCATGACTGGAAGAATTAAAACGTTCGGCACCAGGACGCAGTTGCTAAGGGATTTTGGGGAGCGTGTTCAGCACCCTAATGTGCTGGCAGGTCTCGGAACGGCTGCCACTCACAGCTGAGACTAGAGGCCCAGCGGCCGTGGGTGTCTCCAAGGGACCACGTTCTGTGCTTAAAAGAAGACATCAGTATTTTGATCTGTAATATCAAGACCAAGGACAAACTTGTCATGCAGGCAGGCGATACCCAGAAATCATCCGAAGGCTGATCACAAGCCTGTAGCCGAGCGCGGTCAGCTTAACCCTCAAGGGGCATTGCTGAGATCGGAGGAAGGGGAGACACAGAAGCTGAAATGCAGCCTTGCAGTGAAGAGAGGGCATTTCCAGAGTGAACCTGGCTGTTACCTAGAAGGTTCCTCGGGGTCACAGTCAGAGGCTTTGAACGATGTAATCGTCTTGCTCTTTGTATGCTCGGCATCTCATACATGCCTACAAGATACATCGGTTTCTTTGAAGGGCCTCTCTGTGCCAGCTTGGAGTTCTCAGTCTTCCTCTGAGGGCTTCCTCTGAGCCCTTCTCTTGAGGGCTCCCAGACCAGCAGGTGCGTGGGGGCTGGTGTTCCCCTGGTCCCCGGGCTTGGGGAGCGCCCTGCCCTCAGAGCCCGAGAGCTGCTCATCCTCCAGGTGAGCAGGGAGAGAGTCAGGGGGAACAGCGTCTGAGCCGAAGGCAGGGAGTCTGGTTCCTGTGGCTCCCAGCGAGCCCCCCGGGGCTGCTGTCGGAACTGGGCACCTGTGCCTTCTCAGGGTCCTAGAAAAGGGGGCTGCAGAGCATGTGTGGTCACTCCCTCGGAGGCCTGACGGCCCCCAGCATAAATCCTCCACAGCCAGGGTTTCCCCCCGGTGGCTGTGCCAGGGTAAATACGCGGAATCAAAGAGTGGATTAATTTAAGAGCGATAAACATCCACGTATCTGCTCTAATGGACAGATCCTGACGATAGCTGTTCTCCCTGATGAAGTGTGGTAAGCCTTCCCTGAGCAATTAGGGGACCGCAGTTACACGGAGCTGTGTTTGCAGAAGGGAAGTGAAAGGAACCGCTCTGTTGGAACATAGATGCTGCTGATGGGCCAGGGTCCCGCGTGCGTCAAATTCCCCTTTCCCGGGACCAGAGCGTTCTGCAGCCTGTTCTATTCGGCATGACATCTGGGGCAGGTTTTAGAGCCGGCATCTAAGGACAGAATCCTCTCTTTCGGCCCCCAGGCCCCAAAGGGGGAACTCTGAGCCCTTGACTTAGAGTTTTAGTGGTTTCGAATTATTTACCAGGATCTTAAAAACTCGTTTAGGAAAACGGGCCCCTCTTGGTGCCAAGGTTTACTAGCTCATTCCAGAGAGCTGAAGTCACTCTCCCTGGGTTTTTCCTAAGAAAGGAAATGTCTTCGGGATTTTTTTCTTTTTATTCCTCAAGGTATTAAAATGCAATTTTATGTTATTTCACCGTGTTGAATTTAATTCACGTACCTCCCCTACATTTTCGCAGCTAGAACCCGATGGGTATTCAGTGTGTTCCCCGAGTGGTCAGTGTTCCCACAATAGGATCTGTGATTTAATGTGTATGAAGGAAAAAGAAGGAAGAACAATCTCTTTATATAATAAGTTTCTTCCACGGCACTGGGATTAATTACAAGCTGGATGTCTTTTTTCTTCTAAAGGACACGACCTAGCCTGAATTTATTTATAAGCACACTAGGAGGTTGGTTCCAGGACAGGAGGGGTGGAGGAGGAGAGAGGGTTCTGCGTTTTCTCTTTTCCTTTTCCTCCCAGAGAGAAGCAGGGACAGTGAGTGGCGTCAGAACCGGGGCTCAGGTGTCTGTGGGTCTGTGGCTCGTCCCCGACACTGGGAGGTGACAGTGGGCAGCAGGGAGCCCCCTGGGACCGGGTCTGCAGGGGAGCTTTGCTTTTTGACAAGACAGCTCCGGTCTGTCGCTCAGAAATCGTTCCCCAGTGTGACACTTGGCAGCAATTTTAATGACATTATGTATTTGGTTTTTCACAGAAGCTCATTAAAAAAAATTCTGTAGAAACACCAAACTGGCTCCCGGTTTTATGGCCCCTCATGAGCATCCTTTTCATGTACATCATCCAGTTTACTAAGTTGTCTTCACTTGCTGAATACAGCGAGGTGTCGTGGGTGTGGAAAGGTAAGCCGGAAGCTGCTGGAGTGCCTTCCTAGCCCAATTGCCACCACTGCGATTCTCGCTCTGCTTCTTTTGGGGTAAGACGTGGCGCTTCTGGGTAAATGCTGTCTCCTCGTGGCCCTGTGGAAGCGGCCGCTGGTAGTCCATCAGCGGCGACTCCAGCAACACGGTGTTTTTGGTTCTTGGTCCGTGTCTTGCAATCTTTGTTCTTTCAGACTCTTGGGAAAATGGAGAGTTGATGATATTTTACAGAGAGCAATGTAAGGTGAAAAAAAGTGAGTGTGTTTAGGGGCAAATGTAACTTAAAACTGCCCATTTTGGGGTGCCCAGGTGGCTCAGTCAGTCAGGCATGTGCCTTCGGCTCAGGTCATGATCCCAGAGTCCCGGGATCGAGCCCCGCATCGGGCTCCCTGCTCAGTGGGGACCTTGCTTCTCCCTCTCCTCCCCACTTGTGCTCTCTTTCTCTCTCAAATAAATAAATAGAATCTTTTTAAAAAAAATGCCCATTTTGGGGTACCTGGGTGGCTCAGTTGGTTAAGTGTCCACCTCTTGATTTTGGCTCAGGTCATGATCTCAGGGTCATGAGATTGAGCCCCACGTCGGGCTCTGCTCAGTGGAGAGTCTGCTTGAGATTCTCTCTCCCTCTACCCCTCCCCCTGCTTCTTTCTCTCTAAAATAAAATAAATAAATAAAATCTTTAAAAAACCTGCCCATTTCACACACACCCCTGAATTAAGAAGATGGGTGTAGACTGCACACTCATCAGCCAGTGAACTTCTAGTCGATGCATGTCACCGTACATACTGTCTCCTAGGCAAAAACGGTCTAACAACTGGGAGGGCAGGAGAGGCACTTGGACAGGGGATGAGAGGCTGTTTGGGGATGAGTGCTGGTCTGGTCGTGCCATGACGTTTGGGAGAAGGTCCTTCTTTTCTCTGGATGCTGCGATACTCAGACAGGAAAGCAGGTGCATGCCCGCATACCACCCCAAGAAGCACGAAAACAACCGTGCGATCAAGGTGGGCATCCTGTTGCTTTTCATTGCTCTGTTCTTTCAGTTTGGGGGGTACACTTGAGAATGTTCATAACAAAATCTTGGGGGTGGGAAATAAAGGCTTTGTGTAAAGATAAGCCTCAGAAAGCAATTTCTGCTCCTGCGTTTCCATCGCTGACAATTATGTCTACGTGGCCCCCCGGCCCCCACCTCATGAGCTCGGTAGACAGACCATGTTGGCGGGAGAGGTTCACAGGCCGTCGGGAATGTCTGGGTGTTTGCTGGAAGAAGCACGCGTCCGTGAGGAAGGTGACGACATTCTCTCTGCTCAAGGTCTCCTGGGTTGAACTGTGTCCCCAAAATTCCTGTGTTGAAGCTCTGACCCCCAGCACCTCAGGATGTGGCTGTATCTGGAGCTGGGGTCTTCAAAGAGATGATTAAGGAAAAATGGGGTCACTGGGGTGGCCCTGATCCCATGTGACTGGGGTCCTTGTAAGAAGAGGGGAGCAGGGCACAGACATGCACAGAGGGACAGCCCCGTGAGGACCCAGGTAGAGCACGGCCGTCCACTCACAAGAAGAGAGGCCTTGAGAGGACCCTGCCCTGCTGACTTCCAGCCTCTGGGACCCGGAGACCTTACGCTTACACAGTTTAAGCTGCCCCATCTGTAGTATTTGCTGTGGAGACCTGAGCTGGCTTCTACACGAGTGTGTGGTGGTCTCTGTTGTCCCTTCCTTCTTCGGTCACTGTCCTGCAGAAAATGGTGCTGGATTTCTGCTTCCAAATCACATCTCATTATTAATGTCTCTCACACAGCTCTTTGCAAGCGAGGGGTCTGTGCCTGCACCGAGGTGCTAGAGATCTCCTGTGGTCAGAGCCCCGGCAGGCCACGTGCACGGCACCTGGCTGCAAGCCCCCAGGCTTGAAGGTCTAACGTTTGAGGTCTGCCTGTACGTAAGGTAGAAATCCAGTGTCTTTGAG
>NW_027725367.1:0-316 GCF_054177405.1 Leptonychotes weddellii | reverse complement strand
TTCCTGCCTGGGTGGCACTGGTCATCCTCCAGGCTACTTTTGCTTTCAGCTCTCAAGAAGCTTCCTTTCCATCGACTTAAGAGAAGAAGTAAGAGGAAGCAGTTTGGAAGTCAGCACAAGAGGAGGAAATAACCAGTGTGGTGAGCCTGGCATGAAAAGGGGAAGACAGCCTTGTGCCCGTGCTCTCCATCGCTTCCCCGATGGACTTGTTGTCACTTGAGGAAAACGTTCCAAAATCATGGGGGGCCTGCTCTTGCATGTGACCACAAAGTGGAGACAAGGGGGTGGTCGTGAGTAGACCACGGGTCAGACCCTC
>NW_027725366.1:0-316 GCF_054177405.1 Leptonychotes weddellii | reverse complement strand
TGGTTTGATCCCTATCCAGCTGAATTCCTGAGAGGAGACGAAATCCAGGTCTTCTACTCTTCCGCCATCTTGCTCCGATCTTTTGCTTTTTAAAGAAACTAACAAATGAGTTTTTTAAAAAAATTAATTGACAATTGAATTTTTAAAACCATCTCTCTGTCCCTCCTCCATGAAATAAAACCATCTCAGCAGGCCAGAAATGGCACTCTAGCCCTCAATTTGCAACCTATAATTTAGGCTTTTGTATTAGTTTCCTATTGCTATGAAACAAATAACCCCCAGATTTAGTAGCTTAAAATAATGAACACTTATCCCC
>NW_027725365.1:0-316 GCF_054177405.1 Leptonychotes weddellii | reverse complement strand
GCTACTTTATATTCTTTTAGGGCACTAAGGCTATGTCATTTATACGTGTTGCAAATATTGTCTCTTAGTTTGTGGCTTGTTCTCCTCTCGGTTTCTTTTAGTTTAACCTTTGTTTTAGTTAGTACTTTAAAAAATTGATGTTTAACATTCTTATATAATGAAATGTATCAATAATTTTTTATCATTAGTGCTTTTTTTTTTATTTTTTTATTCTTATGTTAATCCCCATACATTACATCATTAGTTCTAGATGAAGAATTCCATGATTCATTGTTTGTGCATAACACCCAGTGCTCCATGCAGAATGTGCCCTCCT
>NW_027725364.1:0-316 GCF_054177405.1 Leptonychotes weddellii | reverse complement strand
GATTTTCCCTCTAGGTGATCCTTCCGCCATCTCCGGAAAACATGAAGAAGGGAACCATTAGGATTTGGAGCTACATTAACCCAAATGAATAATGCTTTCAGCGGCAGGTGATCTTTGCAGTGTGCCCTAGAATTTTTGGAAGGTGCAGAGAATTTGTAGAAATAATCATTATGAGGAAGGAGATGATGTGGGGGGGGGGGATGGTTCAGTTTCTACTAATAAGTGCTTCATAATAGCTCAAAAAAATCTCTGTCAGGCCTCTGCCTCTTTCGAAATGCAAATGGCTGAGCGCTCCCTGCAAAGCTTGCTGTGCGCG
>NW_027725363.1:0-316 GCF_054177405.1 Leptonychotes weddellii | reverse complement strand
TGTGCTTTCTACCACTTCATTATCCTATAGCCACGAAGGAGAGTGAATGTCCTGCCCTATTCAAGTAAGTCAGCTAGGGTGCTTGCCAGTATATCCCTAGCCAAACCTCCTTTATATTGCCTGGAGGCAAAAGGGCTTTCTATCACTGTGTAAAGCGAAATGTCTATAGGAGACAGTTTTTTAAATTCCAGTATAGTTAACATACAGTTTTATATTAGTTTCAGGTGTACAATATAGTAATTCAATAATACTCTACATTACTCAATGCTCATCATGATAAGAGTACTCTTTTTTTTTAATTTATTATGTTATGTTA
>NW_027725362.1:0-316 GCF_054177405.1 Leptonychotes weddellii | reverse complement strand
TTTCCCATCCTAGGATCCTTAATTTAGTCACAGCTCCAAAGTCCCTTTGGTTGTGCAAGAAAACACATTAACAGGTTCTGGGGATTAGGGCAAGGGCATTTTTGGGAACCCATTATTCTGTTTACCTTAGGGGGGCAGGGCTTAAACCCCAGCTCTACTATTTGCAGCCCTCTGTGCCTCAGTTTCCTCCCCTCTAACGTGGGATAATGATGAGGCTGGTGGAAATAACTACCACCTAGGATCCTAAAGGTTAAAGGGGATGCTATATGTTAAAGTGCTTTGTGAAGTTCTATAAACAGGTAGCTTCTTGCTATCA
>NW_027725361.1:0-316 GCF_054177405.1 Leptonychotes weddellii | reverse complement strand
TGTGCCTGCTGCGTCTGCTGCTATCCCTGCTGCTGCACCTGCTGCGCCTGCTGCTACATCTGCTGCGCTTGCTGCACCTGCTGTGTCTGCTGCTATCCCTGCTGCTGCACCTGCTGCGTCTGCTGCTATCCCTACTACTGCGCCTGCTGCACCTGCTGCGTCTGCTGCTGCGCCGCCTGCTGCACCTGCTGCATGTGCTTCTGCGCCTGCTGTACCTGCTGCTTCACCTGCTACGCCTGCTGCTGTGCCTGCTGCTGCACCTGCTGTGTCTGCTGCTGCTGCACCTGCTGCTGCTCCTGTTGCTGTGCCTGCTGCT
>NW_027725360.1:0-316 GCF_054177405.1 Leptonychotes weddellii | reverse complement strand
CGTCGGGCTCTCTGCTCAGCGGGGAGTCTGCTTCTTCCTCTGACTCTCCCTCTGTGCTCTCTCTCAATCTCTGTCTCTCAAATAAATAAATAAAATCTTAAAAATAAAAAGAAATGGAAAAAAAAAAAATCTCCATCTGATGGAACTGGAGGATATTAGGCTGAGCGAAATAAGTCAGTCAGAGAAAGACAATTATCCTATGATTTCACTCCTCTGTGAAACTTAAGAAACAAAACAGAGGATCATAGGGAAAGGGAGGGAAAAATAAAAAAAGACGAAATCAGAGAGGGAGACAAACCCTAAGAGACTCTTAACT
>NW_027725359.1:0-316 GCF_054177405.1 Leptonychotes weddellii | reverse complement strand
TCTCTTGAAAAACAAAAGTGTGAAATTCTGGGGAAATCTGATCTGTCTTCTTCATTAAGTCTACCATCTTTGTTAATGTTTTCTAAATTTCTTGTGATGCTGTCCTAAAATCATTTCAAAATAGAAATTAGAGATTGTCATTGTTGCAGAATTTTATGAAAGTAATATAAATGGCGAGGTAACTTTTTTTTTTTTTTTAAAGATTTTATTTATTTATTTGAGACAGAGAGAATGAGAGAGAGAGAGCACATGAGAGGGGGGAGGGTCAGAGGCAGAAGCAGGCTCCCTGCCGAGCAGGGAGCCCGATGCGGGACTC
>NW_027725358.1:0-5162 GCF_054177405.1 Leptonychotes weddellii | reverse complement strand
GGGCTCGATCTCAGGATCCTGAGATCATGACCTGAGCTGACACCAAGAGTATGACACTTAATGGACTGAGCCACCTGGGCACCCCACTGCTACATTTTTCACACTGCCTGGCACATAGCAGAGATTCAAAGAATACTCATTTAATTGAAAATAATTCATTCAGTTACATGCATAGACCAGTCTTTCCCCTGCATCGGCCCTGTATTCGCTGACTCAGGAGAGACAGGTATAAATGACAGGGATGAGATATTTCCAGGTGGGGGAAGAGGGATCCTGGGCATGGATTCTGCAGGCTGCTCGGGATGGAAATAGTTTCCTCTTCTTTTTCTGTGGTTTTCAACAACTCTGAGTTCTGCTAGATTTACTTCCAATAAACTCAAAATATCAGTCACACACAAAAATAAAACATCTGATTTCACATACAAATGAATGCATGGATGGCTGAGGTAAGCCTCTGTCAGTCCTGCATGTGGTAATAAATGCGCTAGGCAAGAACACTTGGAGAAAGAAGGATTCAGATCCTTTGTTAGTGACATCGGCGAATTCTAGCTCCATCTCTAAGTTTGATCACTGCCCCTCACCAAATCTGTCCAGAAGGTAATAATGTCAGATAATAACTTACATTGTGCAGGGCTCTATAGCCCCAGAGTTTACAAAATCCTCTTACTGAAATAATCATCCTGTGGATCCTCTAAAGCTCATCTTTATCACCTTCCTATTTCTGATGCTGGATTCCTCCAGCAGGGCTGAACGGCTCACAGGATCCTGCACATGCTTCATTCTCTCTGGTCCCCAGATTGCTGTATACATGGGTGTGCATGGGTCCAGCCCCATAACCTTGCTCCCCTTTGTGACTACTCATCCTTCACATTTTGATTTAGGCATCACTTCCTCCAGGAAGCCTTCTTTGACTCCTGCGTCTGGGTCCCATGTCCTTCTGTGCTTACTGGGCTTCACGTAGCCTCTGTCGCACCCTCAACACTGTTCTTTGTCCATATTCTCCATCAGATCATGTGCTTCCAGACCCAGAGACCGTCTTGCGCACAACCCAGAGCAGGTGTCCCAAAAGGGGGCATCCAGTGAATGACCGAATGGTGAAACCCCACGAGGGGAGTATGATACACCCCACTGGATGGGAGAGGAAATCGAGGCTCAGAAAGGGCAGGGAGTTCAGAACTGCTTTGCACAGGCTACCTCCTGGGTGACTTTAGATCGGGAAGCGGGAGGCTCTCCCCTGCTCTCCCTTTGGGCCCCCGGGGCTGACCCCCAAAGCCACGGCTCTCTCCCAGGAGGCTCATTTCAGATGCTGCCAAGAGGGGGTCTTCCCAAAGCATCCCTGATGCCTTTCAGCTTCTGCAGGCAGGGAGAGCATGTGCCAAATTGAAACGCGCATTAAAAGAATTTTGTGGGTTGAGCAGATCACGGGAACAGCTACTGTACAAATACTGTCAAATGGGGCATGTATTTAAAAGGTTAGACAAAATATCTCCTTGCCTTTTTTCTTCAGTTCTCTTTTTATAGTCCACTGCAAAACAACAATGGATAAAAGGGTGCAGAGAATGCATGTATATTTTCTTTTTCTGTTTTTTTTTTTTTTTTTTTTTTTTACCTTTCCCTAAGGAGCTTCTGTGCTACCCACACTAATTGTAGGTTTTTCTGAAAATGCAGCATGAATCATTTATAAATAAAGAGACTTTAAAATCCCTAAAAGACTCCCTGAGGTATTCGGTATTTCAGCATAAAATAACTGTTAAATGGAGTTATTCTGAATTAGCTTTTACTGGAAAGTGGTGAAAATAAAGTTTTCTTTTCACTGTGACTGTTGCGGTAATCCTTTTACACAGCCACCCCGGGGTCATTGACAACCTATTTCCATAATTCAGGTTTTAGCAGAGCCATCCCCTGAAAGGACAAATGCCCGAGAAGCCGGGCTCTTGGAGAAAGACGAGTCGCACTAGCCAGGAAGGCAGCCAGCCGAGGGTCCCTGGTGGAGACCCAAGATGACCGTCAGAGCTCAAGTGCAGACGCCGACAGGGGCGCGCAGGGGAGGGGAGGTGCAGCGGTTTTGGATCCCGCACAGTCGGAGGTCTCACCCAGCTCTGCCTCTTTCCAGCTGGGGGACCCTGAGGGGGGAGCGTTGCCTAACCCCGCTGACACTCAAGGGTAATAATAATCCTCACTCTGTGGACTTGTTATGAAAAGTCGAAACAAGATTTATAAATACCCAGGATGAAATGGAAAGTTGAAATGGGACTATAATGAATTAATAACAATGATGCTGCTGCTCCAACATCCAGGGGCCTTGAATGCAGGTGCTCAGAGGCCGTCTCCGGGCCGTGCCTCTCCAAGGCCTCGCTGGCCATACAAACACCCTCACTCCTCACTCATCCTTACATTCTCCCATCCATTGGTCAACTGGTTCATTTAGTCTGCAAATATTTTCCTGAGTGTGTGCCATGGGCTGTGTGCGAGGAACTGGGGTCTGAAGCTGAATGAGACTGTAGGATTCAGTCTAATGGGGACACAGGTGTGACAGGGACAATTCTTTGCTAGACACTGTGCAGGTGGAAAGGAAGAGGTGGCTGGGGTTCCACCTGGGGGTAGGCGGACGGTGGGCGCTTGAGCCCAACCTTGGGAGGTGAGGGCTTTCCAGGTGAGCAGGAGGTGGAGGAGGGGTAGCCATCCTTCCAGAGGATGGGTGTTCCCTGAGGTCAGGGGCTGTGTCTGTCTCCCCATGCTCACCACAATGCCTGATTCACAGCAGCACAAAACACAAGTTTTGTTGAAGGACTGAATGCACTCTAGGTGGCAGGCAGAGAGGAAGCCAAGATTTGGAGGAGGAGGACTAGCATGGTGGCTGGGGTGTCCGGGTGCAGCCAGTAGCCAACTGGGTTGGGGGGAGGCACAGGGCAGAAGGAGGGATGGAGGTGGGGCAGGTCCAGATGGGAAAGGACCTTTGCCAGGGTGGAGGCATGGAAAGATTTTACAGAGGGAAGCCACATCAACTCTCTGCCTTTTGGCAAATCCTCTTGAGCAGGTTCAGAGGGTATGTTGGGAGGAGGCGGGCCTGGGAGCTAGAAATAGGTGTGGATATGACAGGTGCTGTCAGACTTACCCCCTTTGCTGTCCCGGCTTGGCGTACAGCCAGAGGTCACTTTTGATTCTGGGTGTGAAATTATGCAGAGGAGGTTCCCCCTCTACTTTGCAGTTGATTGACAAATTGTCCTGTCATTCAAATGCTTTTTCAACTTATCATAAAGAGTAAAAGAAAATTATCTGTTCAGTGCATATGGGAAAGAGAGCGCGTTCATTAACCTCTTGACTGCTGAGCTCTGAAACTTGGGAAGCTTCAAGGAATCCACGAGGAGAAAGCCCAGGGAGCAGATGTGTGCACGCTGGTGTATACATCTCACGATCTTTATTTACACACACGTGCGGTACACACATCTGGTCTCTACAATCCACTTCAGAAACCCACAGACCCAAACACACACAGACACACACCCACACTCACAAGAGCGTATATATATCTTGCAAACCGTGTAGCAATTGCATAAGTTTGCGCCTTGATGAATGTGTACACATAGAGACGGATGCTTGCGTACCAGTGTTTTACAGTGGGAACTGGCCGCCAGCTACTGGAACTTGGGACCCATCTAAAAACGTTGCACTTTTTGGAGAGCTTTTGAAAGTACCCATCTATTTTCCGATTCCTCTGGAACATGGCTCAGACTTCCCCTAAGAGGCGATGTTGGGCAGAAGGAAAACTCAAGATAGGGAATGTCCCCCATGATGGACAGATGTCCTCCTGTGTCACCTTCCTTAAAGCTGTCTCCTTACCCATCTCTTCGTCAGGGCTCTCCAGAAAAACAGAGCCAATAGGATATGTATATATCTCTCTCCAGAAAGAAATTTATTATACACTATTGGCTCGCGGGAGTGTGAAGCTAAGTCCCACCATCTGCCATCTGCAAGCTGGAGACCCAGGGAAGCCAGTGGTGGGTAGTTTGAAGGCCTGAGAGCCAGGGAGCCAGTGATGTAGATTTCAGTCCAGGTCTGCAGGCCTGAGAACCAAGTGCGGAGCCAAGAGATGGGGTGTTCCAGCTCAGACAGTCAGACAGAGAGCAAATGCAAACTTCCTCCACCTCTTTGTTCTTTTTGGCCTCATTGGATTGGTTGCAGCCCACTCACTTTGGGGAGGGCCATTTACTTTACTCTGTCCACCGATCCAAATGTTGACCTCTTCTGGAAAGGCCCTCGCGGATACCCAGAAATAACCATTTAACCAACTATCTGGACAACCCACAGCCCGGCCAAGTTGAAGGATCAGATGAACCATCACAACTATGAAATCACATCACCAAGTCTTGGTTCTTGACCACGCACCATGTGCCAGGCACGGTGCTGGGCCTTTTACGAGCATCCTCTTGAACCTTCACCGTGAGTCATCAAATAGGTGTTGTCCCACTTTACAGATGGGCAAATGAGGCTCAGAAAGGCAACTCTAGGACCTGGCCAACGTCACAGAGGGAGAATGTACCTGGGGTCCAACACAGGCCTTTTCCACCCTAAAATCTATTTACAAAGACTTTTTTTTTTTTTTTCCCGTGTACAGCTCTTTTTTGCTTTGCTAAGTACTTACACATCTATTACTGCATTCCGTCCTCAAATAAGTAATGGCAAGGTGGGTCTTTTTTTTTTTTTTTTTTTTTAAGATTTTATTTATTTATTTGAGACACAGAGAATGAGAGAGAGAGAGCACATGAGAGGGGGGAGGGTCAGAGGCAGAAGCAGGCTCCCTGCTCGGGACTGGATCCAGGGACTCCAGGATCATGACCTGAGCTGAAGGCAGTCGCTTAACCAACTGAGCCACCCAGGCGCCCTGCAAGGTGGGTCTTTAGCATAACCTTTTTTTTTTTTTCATTTTGTTGCCCTCTTTCTACTTTTTTTATTTATTTATTTTTTTATTCTTATGTTAATCCCCATACATTACATCATTAGTTTTAGATAAAGTGTTCCATGATTCATTGTTTGTGCATAACACCCAGTGCTCCATGCAGAATGTGCCCTCCTCAATACCCACCACCAGGCTAACCCATCCTCCCACTCCCCTCCCCTCTAGAACCCTGTTTGTTTTTCAGAGTCCATCGTCTCTCATGGTT
>NW_027725357.1:0-316 GCF_054177405.1 Leptonychotes weddellii | reverse complement strand
GTTTTTCAGGATATGGGAAACATACCTCTTCAGTGAATAAAACCATATTTGACAATAGTCAGTAAGTAGGTATATGAGTTCCATCCTTGAGAGGAAATGCAAAAGAAAATAATGCTCTAGAAGCAATGTGTTTTTTGGACAATGTGAATTGGCCATTATTTTACTTATGAATTACACTATTTTTTATATCTATATATCCGTATATCTGTATATATCTTCTGAAATGATAAAAAACCCAAACTCAAAGAACATGAAAAAAATTGTATTTTTCACATGTTGATAGATAGCATCACCTTAACATTTTAGATTATAATTG
>NW_027725356.1:0-316 GCF_054177405.1 Leptonychotes weddellii | reverse complement strand
TTTTTTTTAAAGATTTTATTTATTTATTTGAGACAGAGAGAATGAGAGACAGAGAGCATGAGAGGGAGGAGGGTCAGAGGGAGAAGCAGACTCCCTGCCGAGCAGGGAGCCCGATGCGGGACTCGATCCCGGGACTCCAGGATCATGACCTGAGCCGAAGGCAGTCGCTTAACCAACTGAGCCACCCAGGCGCCCCCCTTCATGTACAACTCTTATAAACAGCTTTATTCCGTGTGTTTTTAAATACTACTCTAAATTCATTAGGGAATGGCAAACACATCCCTTAACGTAAAAAAAAAAAAACCTAACACTTTTC
>NW_027725355.1:0-316 GCF_054177405.1 Leptonychotes weddellii | reverse complement strand
TTTTTTTTTTTTAAGAGACAGAACTAAATTACCGGCAGCAGAGATGCAAACAATAAAGTTATATAAATGTACTTTAAACCCATTAGACCGCTCAGCAAACAGTCAAGTGGTGTTCAACATATGGAAAGGGGTTTTACTTTTAATTAAACATGTAATTAAGCATATTGATTCCTTGGTCGCACTAACTTAAATAAGAGACAATAAATCTTTCTTCGAAGATTTGTTTTAAGGGAGCATTATTCTCTCTTCAAACGGTACCATTTGAAGAAGACATGAGATACGTTGCCAGCTTTATGGTCCTGCACATCTTGGCCCA
>NW_027725354.1:0-316 GCF_054177405.1 Leptonychotes weddellii | reverse complement strand
TTTAAATGACACACTGAACCAAATGGACTTCACAGATATACAGATATATTCAGAACATTCCATCCCAAAGCAACAGAATACATATTCTTCTCTAATGCCCATAGAACTTTCTCCAGAATAGATCACATCCTAGGTCACAAATCGGGTCTCAATCTGTACCAAAATATTGGGATCATTCCCTGCCTATTTTCAGACCACACTGCTTTGAAACTAGAACTCAATCACAAGAGGAAAGTCGGAAAGAATGCATGGAGGTTAATACATGGAGGTTAAAGAGCATCCTACTAAAGAATGAATGGGTCAACCAGGAAATTAA
>NW_027725353.1:0-316 GCF_054177405.1 Leptonychotes weddellii | reverse complement strand
CTCCCCCTGCTTGTGTTCCTGCTCTCGCTGTCTCTGTCTCTGTCAAATAAATAAATAAAATCTTTAAAAAAAAAAAAAACTAAAAAAAAAAAAGATCTCCCCTTCGAGCAGGTAAATGTTGATTTACTTAACCCCTATCCTCCTACAAATCGAACCACCCAACAAACTGCACAGGCTGACTGGATGAATCATTTCCAGGGTGGCAGAGTCCTATGATGATTCTCAGAATCACTCTGATAAAGGTCAGAGAGGTGATTAATGGTTAATTACTGGGAGAGTAGAACCTTTGGGGGAGTAATGGACAATTTTTTTTTTT
>NW_027725352.1:0-316 GCF_054177405.1 Leptonychotes weddellii | reverse complement strand
GAATTCCTCATATCAGTGGGGTCATATGATACATGTCTTTCTCTGTTTGACTTATTTCGGAATTGAGCTGAATTCTTGACATTCGTTAACACACAAAGATCCATTTATCTCTGCCCCTTTTTTTGCTTCAAGAAACCAACCTTGCATTGCAAAAAAAAAAAAAAAAATGTACACAGAGCCCATAAAGACCCACTGATAGAGTGATAGATCTTTTTTAAACACTGGGGCATTACAGGATTTTATGAAGCAGTAAAACTTTCTCCAGGCATGAGAAGTGCAGACTGACAGAGATCATTTTATCTATAAGGCATTAAAG
>NW_027725351.1:0-316 GCF_054177405.1 Leptonychotes weddellii | reverse complement strand
TGTCCAGTGATTCCAAGACAGGCTCGGTGGTCATGGTGTTAAGCTCACTCTCTTCAGTTTGAGTCTGGATATTTGAGGCGGACAAAAACTCTTCAATATCAAAATCGATTGCGGGATTCTGGGTCGGGCCAGATGGGAGCTGGGGGTCAGGTCCAGTATTTGTGTCAGACAAAAGACTACGATTGTCCAGTGTCTGACTAGGCAGATTACTTGACAAGATGTTTTCTAAATCGCTTAATAAATCTATAGTTTGGGTCTGGTTATCTGTCATGTTCTGTGAAGGAAGCATACTGTGCTGTGCACTGAAGTTTATAAT
>NW_027725350.1:0-316 GCF_054177405.1 Leptonychotes weddellii | reverse complement strand
GCACCCTCCGCCCCTTGCTTCCCAGACCTGGGCCATGAGTCACTCTGCTGCAGAGATCAGCCAAAGGCGGCCTTTTCTGATTGCTAGAATAAGTTAAATCCGCAGGAAACAGTCTAACTTTGTTTTCTGTGATTTCCTTAAGCCTCTGGCACCTGCTACTCCTTGATTATAGCACAGTGTCGACTCTGATAGCTTCTGTTTTAGCGCAGAACCAGAAGTTTCATAATACTAAGTTTAGTGACTATTTCATGGTACTCTGCAAAACAGCACCAAATCTTGGGGTCCCACTGCCTGGGCACGTGTGAGAACCACTGCT
>NW_027725349.1:0-316 GCF_054177405.1 Leptonychotes weddellii | reverse complement strand
GCAGAAAGTTTTACTGCCCTAAAAATCCCCTGCGCTCCGCTACACATCACTCCTCACATTCCGTGGCAGCCACTGATCTTTTCACTGTCTCAATGGTTTTTCCTTTTCCAGAACGTTATCTAGTTGGAAGTATACAGCAGGTAGCCTTTTGAGGTTGGCTTCTTTCATTAAACAATATGGATTTAAAGTTTGTCCATGTCTTTTCATGGCTTGATAGCTCATCTCTATTTATCACTGAATAATATTCCATTCTATGGATGCACCACAGTTTGTCTATCCATTCATTACTGAAGGGCATCTTAGTTGCTTCCAGTTT
>NW_027725348.1:0-5162 GCF_054177405.1 Leptonychotes weddellii | reverse complement strand
TTAAGAATTCCTCATATCAGTGAGGTCATATGATACATGTCTTTCTCTGATTGACTTGTTTCGCTCAGCATAACACTCTCCAGTTCCATCTACGTCATTGCAAATGGCAAGATTTCATCCCTTTTGATGGCTGCATAGTATTCCATTGTATGTACATACCACATCTTTATCCATTCATCTGTCGATGGACATCTTGGCTCTTTCCATAGTTTGGCTATTGTGGACATTGCTGCTATAAACATTGGGTTGCACGTACCCCTTCGGATCCCTACATTTGTATCTTTGGGGTAAATACCCAGTAGTGCAATTGCTGGGTCATAGGGTAGCTCTATTTTCAACTTTTTGAGGAACCTCCATACTGTTTTCCAGAGTGGCTGCACCAGCTTGCATTCCCACCAACAGTGTAGGAGGGTTCCCCTTTATCCACATCTCCGCCAACATCTTTTAAATTATATTTTAACTAGCATTACCAAAGAGTATTACTTCAAACTATGCAAAGAGAAAGATAATCAAGATCATCCATTTACTACCAGTGGGACAAAGAATACATGTCATAATTAAGTGGGAGTTAAAATTTTTATCTCTCACTGTGTGGTAAAGATTGTTGTGAATGGACCTTGTTATGAGTTGAATTTTGTCCCCTCTACTCAAATTCCTGTGTTGCAGACCTAACCGCCAGTACCTTAGAATGTGACCTTATTTGGAGATAGGGTCTTGACAGAGGTAATCACGTTAATGTGGTCATTAGGTCCAACATAACTGGTGTCATAAAAAGGGGAAATCTGGACATAGAAATATGCACACACACGGAATGCCATGTGAACATGAAAATGGCCATCTATAAGCCAAAGAAGGAGGCCTGGAACGGATCCTTCCTTCACAGTCTTCAGAAGGAATGAAACTTGCAAACACCTTGATCTTGGACTTCTAGCCTCCAGAATTATGAGACAATACATTTCTGTTGTTAAAGCCACCTAGTTTGTGGGACTTTATTACGGCAGCCTGGCAGACTAATACACACATCTTTCTCTGGGCTGGATCGCTACCCGCCCCCACATTTCCCCCAACTCTTCTCCAAAGAATTGCCCTACAGGAGCCCCCTCAACCAGAGCATCCCTGCACCCATGGACAGGGACTGACTGATGCAGGGGTGTAAAGCCAGCCTTCTTGGTCTTCATGCTCCAGAGCTTCCCTCAGGTATCAGGCTGAGATAAAACTTCTACTGAAACCAGAGGTTTTCCGATCTTATTCCCTTGCCCTACTTGTTTCTTTCATTCCCTTATAGGATTCACCTAAGTGTTCTCCCTCAATAAATCAATAGATTCTCATCTTAGACTCTGTTTCTGACCCAAGACAATTGTAGATGTAAGATCTTCCATTTTAAAATAAAAGCTATTTTTAGCCATAGGATTGTCTTCTCTTTATGAATATCTGCTCCTGATGAGCCTTAAAACTGTCTAAAACTCTTTTCATTACGAACTGTCTAGAAAACATGGAAATGAGAAAGTAAAATGAGGACACAGAAATAATGAATTCAGTTACATATACATAGTTATGAGATGAGCATAGTATGAACAGTAAATTACTGTCTTCATGGAATTTCATAAATAAAGGTGCTATTTTAAAACTATTTGGGAGTTAAAAGAAAACTTAAACAATACATCTAAGTTATGAGTGGTTTCCGAATGCACTTATTAAACTCTCATGAATGAAATTATAGATAGCATATTCATATCAATTCCGGTTTACATTTTAAGCACACCCTGAAGAACTATTGATACTCTTATTTGAGGAATAAAAATTTAATCCTATAATTCCATTTCTATAAACATCAATTATAAATCATCAAGACATAATATTGTCAACTTTTATTGTTTACTATTGTATTACCTCTCTAAATGTTCACACAACTCAAATGATATCAAGCCACATCTTGTTTTTCACGACCACATCATCCAGCCCAAACCAACCACTGTCTTGGCTTCTGAATCCCAGTAATTTCAAAGATTCACAGGCATTCGTCCCAGGTTTTCTTATGGAAGCGCTTTTTGTCCTATATAATGGTAGCAGAAGAGAGACTGGTAAAATTTGTGTGGCACAAATCTTACTTAATGCATTCATTCTTTCATTAAGTGAGTAATCCAATAACAATACATTAAGTATATTCCATGTGCCAGGAATTATGCCATGCACCAGGAATACAAAGATAAGAAATATATAGCCCTTGCTCTGCAGAAGCTCATGGTATTACAGTGTGACCCAAATACAGGACAAGGTGATCAGTGTGGTAATTAAGGGAATGTGCAGGATGGTTTAGCAGCAGAAGGAAGGTGCTCAGGGAAGCTTGCAGAGTGAAAATGTTAATA
Source organism: Leptonychotes weddellii (assembly GCF_054177405.1). NCBI lineage: Eukaryota > Metazoa > Chordata > Mammalia > Carnivora > Phocidae > Leptonychotes > Leptonychotes weddellii. The sequence continues at coordinate 2,796 of NW_027725348.1, read as the reverse complement.
TTTGTGATGAGCTTCGGAGAATGAGAAGCATTTCATTACTGGCAAAATAGTTAAGGGAAAACCCCAAAACATTAATAAACTCGCTGGTGTGAATCCAGATGCTTCAGAAGAGCCAAGATTAGTGGAGGAGGCTGATAGGTAAGACCACAGACTCAGGAGCAAGACTACTTTGAAATACTGGGTGAATCTGCATCTTATTAACTGCATAACCACGGGAAGGTATTTGATATCTCTGTATCATCATTTTCTTATTTATAGTATGAGAGTAATAACAGTATCTACATCACAGAGCAGAATTCATATTTGTAAAGCACTTATAATTATAGTAAGCATTAATGGCATTAATATTCTCATCCTACTTCCTACAGATATAGCCAGTTAGCTTTCTTGCACAGTTCTCCTTCCTTTTAAACCTGCTCCACACAAATGCTCCAAAAGGGGCAGTTGTATGTACCATGTGCTATCTTCCACCAGCCAGAGCTGAACTGACTCATAGTAGACCAGTTTTCAGCACCCTACAAATTTTATCCTTTTTCTTTAGAATTTGTCTAAGAGGTTCAGAGATTATAATTTGTCACTGTTGTCCTTCAGCCGCAGTGCCCTGGGTTATGAAAATAATAAGCACAGATATTAGTAAGAAAGGAAAAATAGAGGAGATGCTAAAAGAGAAAAGGAGAAAAATCACAATGAAAGAATTCATGTAGTCCTAGAGATGGAATGAATAGTCTTACAATAAACTTCTGTTTTCCTGAATTCCCTTAAATGGAGATCTGTTCCTCACAAAGGAAGAAAAGTCCTTGATACTGAACATCTTGGGGGAAAAAAAAATGGTCTAATAATGCTACTACTCACAAGGGTTTCAGAACCATTTTAGCTTGCTACTAAGAATGAAGACCAAGTGTGAATCCCACATCTTTATTTGTGAATAGAATTAGTTATGGCGGGGCACCTGCGTGGGCTCAGTTGGTTAAGTGTTTGTCTTCGGCTCAGGTCATGATCCTGGAGCTCTGGGATCAAGCCCCGCATTAGGCTCCCTGCTCAGAGGGGAGTCTGCTTCTCACCTCTGCCCCTCACCCTGCTCTTGTGCTCTCTCTAACTCTCTCTCTCACAAATAAATAAATAAAATCTTTAAAAAAATTAGTTATGGCTTTAAAACCACCTTAATGTTTACAGGTTGAGCTGTCCTACAACCCATAAATTAGGAACTAAGCCAGATTTAAATGTCCACTCTGAAAACTTTAGACTCTACTGATTCCTTCAGGGAATCAACCAACTTAAAATAAGGAGGATGGGGAATAAATAGCATTTAGTTTTGGGGTTTTGTTTTAAAACCGCAAATAGAGTAAATTTTGTAATCCTTCGAAGTTAATAATTTATTAACACAGGAAGATATACTAAAACTGAATCCAAAACTTTGATCATTTACTAGAAACTTACTTAATTAAATGTATTATTGATTTCTTTTTCTGATGACAATTCTTTTTTTTCTACCAATAGCTTAAATTTTTGTGGGGATCTGCAGGTTCTCAGCTGTAGTGGAAATGACCCTCCTCCCAGGTCCTGGTGGGTGTAAAACCTGAGCCAAATAGTGCATTTGGCATTCATTAATACAATTTGCCAAAAAATTCAATTTTTCCCCATCCTGAGCACATGATAGGATTGCACCCCCTTTTTAAATTTTTTAAATTTAATTCAATTAATTAACATATAATGTATTATTTGTTTCAGAGATACAGGTCTGTGATTCATCAGTCTTATATAGTACCCAGTGCTCATTACAACATATACCCTCCCCAATGTCCATCACTCCATTACCCCACCACCCCCAACGCTCCAGCAACCCTCAGTTTGGGTAAGATTAAGTAAGATCAGGAGTGTCTTACGATTTGTCTCCCTCTCTGATTTCGTCTTGTTTCATTTTTTCCTTTCTTCCCCTATGATCCTTTGCCTTGTTTCTTAAATTCCACATATCAGTGAGGTCATATGATAATTGTCTTTCTCTGATTGACTTATTTTGCTTAGCATAATACCCTCTAGTTCCATCCACGTCGTTGCAAATGGCAAAATTTCATTTTTTTGATGGCTGCATAATATTCCATTGTGTGTGTGTGTGTGTGTGTGTGTGTGTGTGTGTATACACATCACATCTTCTTTATCCATTCATCTGTAAATGGACATCTGGGCTCTTTCCATAGTTTGGCTATTGTGGACATTGCTGCTATAAACATTGGGGTGCAGGTGCCCCTTTGGATCACTACATTTGTATGCTTGGGGTAAATACCTAGTAGTGCAATTGCTGGGTCTTAGGGTAAATCTATTTTAAACTTTTTGAGGAACCTCCATACCATTTTCCAGAGTGGATTGCACTTCCTGTCCCCCCTATGGTTGAGGGGGGCCATATGACTAGCTCTGGTTAATGAATGGTGAATGTCACTTGGAGACCAAGCATTTAATTGCTCATGCAGATCTACCAAAACTTTTTCTTCTGCTACTATGACAGCAGCCAGAAAGTGGTTGCCTTTCAGTCTGAGTCCTGGAGTAAGGATAACCAAGAAGCAGCCTGCCTTTGATGGCAACACAGCATGTGTGAGATATAAAGATTGTCATCAGTCCTCGGGAATTCAGGTTTTTGTTAACATGCCATAACCTAGCCTAGCCCACCCTGTATAGTGCATCATCCTTCTGATCCCAGTGATCTGTTCAGTGATGGGTTTGTAACTGATTTAGAGTGAGAATAACTCTCAGGGCCTTTATGCATATCCATGGGACAGCTTCCCCTTTTCCACTGAACTTGGA
>NW_027725347.1:0-316 GCF_054177405.1 Leptonychotes weddellii | reverse complement strand
TAAAGTTACTTTTATTTTTTCCTCTTTGTATACTCTTTTCTTTAGATGCAAGTCACTATGTCCCAAACTCAAGGTGTGTTAAGCTTTATCTCCTGTTTGGGTGGTGGTTATCTATATAAACTATTTGAAATTATTCTGTAAGGAAGACTTGTCTCTAAGCCCACAAGTATTTATTCATCTGGATCATTTATTTACAGCTAAGTATGGACTCATAGGTGTTTATTGTATACGTTGGGTTATCATCCAATACTACACTATTTTATGTCTCTAATTATTACAGCTTTGACCACTGAGGATCTTTCAGATTGGCTCCTGC
>NW_027725346.1:0-316 GCF_054177405.1 Leptonychotes weddellii | reverse complement strand
AGCACAGAAATTGATCCTTTTCCAGATGCTCCAAGATGAACAGGCTCCCACAACCTGAAGACCCTGGCGAGGTTCTCCCTCCACCACCTAAACCATCAGAGCACATGCGAGGCACCGGCTGGCATGAACCGGCCTCGCTGTCCTCGGGCTTCTGCAGCCTCCAGCTCCGCGCAGTAAGACAGAAACTGGTTTTCTAGGAAGCGGTCTGTACGTTGCCAAATTGATAACTATCAATCTTAAAACATCAGATTATCCTGTTATATATATATATTTTTATTATTATTATTGAGAGAGAGAGAGCACCACGCACACGGGT
>NW_027725345.1:0-316 GCF_054177405.1 Leptonychotes weddellii | reverse complement strand
TCTTTATAAACTGCTAAACAAAATACTTGCCCTGAACCTAAGGAATTATTGTCAGAAACTTAGGTTTCAAAATATACTAGTCAGCTAGCCCAAAGCTATGAATACAGATTTTATAGCGTTTCCCCCAAGCAAATCGTGCATACTGTAAACCTTTTGAGATTTTACTTAAAAAATTGGTTTCCTAGCCATGCACATCTTTCTGTTTTCCCACCTCCTCATGTCTCTTATCTATCTAGGAGAGCTAATTGCAAAAAGTTCACAAATGTAATTGCATTGAAACATCAGAAAAGCTATTCTTTTGAAGTAAAACGGAATA
>NW_027725344.1:0-316 GCF_054177405.1 Leptonychotes weddellii | reverse complement strand
TTGTCGCTGTTTTCTGGAGTTGAGCAGGCTCTTGGCTGAGCCGCGGTGTCCTGTGCAGGGTTGGACCGACCAGCAGCGAGATTGCACTCAATTCCGCCATTTCTGTGCCGACCCGACTGTGGACTCCTGCAGTGTAGGACAGCACATTGACGTGTTCTCAGTTATTTTGGGGGAAATGGCTAAGAACATGGACTTCGACGTCAGACATACCTGGATTCACATTTCACCTTTGCCGCTGGCTGTGCAACGCGGGCAAATTGCTTCCACTCTCCAACACTGTCTTCTCATCTGTACAATGGGGACACCAGTTCCTCTG
>NW_027725343.1:0-316 GCF_054177405.1 Leptonychotes weddellii | reverse complement strand
ATTTATAATAATTTATAATAAATATTTATTTATTTATAATTATACCTATTTCTATGTATAAATATAATTATATTTCAATATATATTAAATATATATTTATATAATATATATAATTATATATAAATATATAAATTATAAATTTATATAAATATAGTATATATAAATATATATACAAATTATATACAAATTATATATAATTTTAAATATAATAATATATAATTTTATATATAATATTTTATATAATAATTAATATAATAATACAATATAATATATTTTAATATAATTTTTATAATTTATATAATAATATATATAACAT
>NW_027725342.1:0-316 GCF_054177405.1 Leptonychotes weddellii | reverse complement strand
GAAGGGGTGGCAAACAATTCGATGGTGGCTTGTAGTAACACGGATAGTGGGGGCACTGTGGGCCACAGTTTGCTATTTAACCCAGACTGGCGGAGGTAGAAGGAGGTGGGGGCAGACTCCATGCAAGAAGTGACGTCCAAACTGTTCATGAAGGAGATGTACAACTTCTGCAGGCAAGAGAGTGGGCTGGGGAGAAGGTATGGACAGAGTGCTCCAGGCAAAGGGAATGGCGTGTGACCAGAGGTGACAAAGAGGATGCGCAGGGCGGGTAAGTGGAAGCAATGAGGGGAGGAGGTGTGTTTGCACTTGAAACTCT
>NW_027725341.1:0-316 GCF_054177405.1 Leptonychotes weddellii | reverse complement strand
ATGACCTGAGCCGAAGGCAGTCGCTTAACCAACTGAGCCACCCAGGCGCCCGAAAGTAGGTTGTTTTGTATGACACACAGACCTGCAGAAGGACGCATAATCCAACCTTCCTGGATGCACACGGTCCCCAGGGGAGAGTATCCAGTGGAGGGTGTCGGGGGTGCACTGGCTTGGGTTCCCAGAGGAGCATGCCTTACCTTCTGAGAGAGATGCCCCCTGAATTCCTTTTGCTAAGACTGCAGGAACAAATTGTCACACGTCACAGACTGGGGCGGGGTGGGGGGGCTTAAACAACGGAAACTTAGTGTCTCACTGT
>NW_027725340.1:0-316 GCF_054177405.1 Leptonychotes weddellii | reverse complement strand
TATATAAAGACTAGATTTGGAAAGTTTTCTGCACAAAATGTGGATCCCAATAATATCATTTTGAAAGAAAGATTAGATTAAAATAAATTGTGATCCATTCATCTGTTCAACATTTAATCTTATGTTCAGAGAGGTGAGGCCATCTATTGACCTGCTTCCAACACAGCTCATAGACCAAGGGCTCTTCCAACCCAGACCAACGTGCCTTGTGAGCTCATCAAAGAGATGCCAACAGGTGGTCCTGGAAGGTCCAGAAGAGCCCAATTCTGTCCCTGTCCACTTATAAGGATGGGCTCAACCCCACACCTGCAAACTT